>NW_027417231.1:0-159311 GCF_009905375.1 Apium graveolens | reverse complement strand
GAAGGCGCCAAAGATAGCCACAAATGACATTCAAGCCGCTACGAATACTCGTGAGGGTCCAACGAAGACCGAAGGGATGATCATAGGGTTAATGATAAGAAGTAAACATATTGAGACTCAGAAGGTGAAGAGATAAAGAATCAACTGCGTTTACACCACTTAACGTGCCGATCTTCCAATTCTCCTTGAAATCAAGCAAAACCAGGCTTCATCCGACTAAGCAAATGAAGATGGCTGACCATAAGTACTTGACTACCATTATGATAAGAAGATATGGAAAGCATTAGTAGACGGAGGAAGTTCGGCCAATATCTTATTTCATTGGAGTATACCAAGATAAACCTAGCCGAACAACCGATGGAGCCATGCCATGAGGCATCTCTTGAAGTTTTCGGAAGACATCATATACCTTGTGAAGGTATGATTACTTTACCCGTCTTACCGGTAAAACATCCGTATATATTATCACAAGGCCTCTAGACCATCAATCACCTACTTGAACAAGTTCTTCAACCAAATACCTTATGTGGTTTTTATCGTTGCCGCCATGAATTTGGCCTCGCATAAAGACTATATTCTCAGACACTCATGTTATGAATTTTTATTCAGTAGAATGCCATATGAGATGTACTATTTTTTCATCCAAGCTTCTTGCATGATCATTATCCGAGTAACCACTCACATATATTACCAGCTCCTTGTACATACACATAAACCATTCATATTTAGGAGTGTCTTTAATGTTGCATAAAATCCTCTACATAACATTCTAGTGTAATTTATCAGCATATCCAGTACAACGGGGTTGTATAAGGTACGTTAACTTGCCAATGATACTTTTGTACAATATGGAATCCACTAATTTACCACTTTCATGTTTTTCTATCTGTACTTTGTACTCCATAAAATATTTATAGTAGTTTATTAGTTAGCTGTTCACCTTCTCCAAGATCCTTTTTCCATAAGCTATTTTCCTTATCTTTGTGAACCATTTTTTTCGGTTTACCTCCAAACCAAGGTAGTATGCCTGCTTTGCTTTAGCAATCATGTCAAACTCACTCTCCATGTCCTTCTAAAACTTTAAATATTTACAAATTAAGATATATTGGCTGTGAATACCATGCTCCAGGTGACTGGAAAAGTCCGTAGATCGTTTAACAACTGAATACCATATGCTCTTCATTCTTCTTTTCAAAACCAATGAGTTTAGTCACATATACTTCTTTTCAAAAATTGACAAAATTTTGCAGCTAAGGCTAAGTGATGCAGCTGTCATCCCCTGTTTTGTAGCTAACCAATGTGGTTGCATCTAACTGATGAACAAGCCTAACCAGTTTTCAGCTAACACCAATAATAATCTCACAAGTTTTCAACCAAGTTACAAGCGCGAATACTTCATAGTAATCAATCCCCAACTTCTGAACATAGCAACTCGCCAAACGTTTATCCTAATATTTTACTGTCACCATTTCTATCATTCTTGATCTTATACACCAACTTCAGAATAATAGGTTTATATCCAAAATGGAATTTCTCTTAGCACCTAGGTCATGTTCTTCTCGATTACGTGAATCTCAATTTTATAGCTTCATTCCATTCACTACTGATCTTTGCTTGTTTGAATGTCTTTGGGTACATGACACCTATCACACCCTCCAAATCCGGGGTGTAAATTTAGGGCATGATAACACTGACTACTCATTAAACCTGTTGCAAGTAAGATATAAATAAAATAATTACCCCGAACTACTACTACTCAGGATCTTTTCAAGGTTTAAGGATAAAAACAAGAACGACAAACCAACTTTATTATAAACCAGTTTAAACAATATGTCTCAAGAACTTTCTTTATTACAAAACATTATTCTATTCACATTTTAAACTAAACATCTTTTATTCAAACTACCACTATTACTTATCCTGCTACACCTGATCTGGAAACTCAATGCTCTCTTCTGGGATAGGAAACAAACACCCTTGGTATAAGGGGGTCCACTGCTTGACTCTCTTCTTGACTACTCGTGTTCTGATGGGTTTCATTCTCTACCTTAATTGAAACAATGTGAATAAAATAAAAGGGGGTGAGCCAAAATTGCTCAACAACCATCTGTTTCTGTAAAGAATAATAAATGTAATTGCTAGCGAGCGCCAAATAATTGAGACTGGAAATAAGAACCAACATATGCACTATAACCTGTTGATCAGTCAAGATACAGTGCATATCTATACCCAAGTACATAGACCCAACCGACATAAGGGTACCCAGGCAACTATGGCCTCATAATCAAGGGTCCAGTTAATACCCGGCCCAAATCGTAACCATCCAGTCCACAGCTTAGCATCCGGAACAATCGGTATACTTGTGATGTATCCCAACATCAGGATATATCAGAGTATATAAGTAAGGGTATCAACATTGGAATATGAATAGGGGATTCAATAAATTGGGAGAAATCAAGAATCGATATGAAATAGAACAAGAACTAATAACTGTGGATCAGTATATGTGAACAAGAATTATCAAAGTTCAATTTGTATATGGAAAGTGGGGTATATTTCCACTATTATGATCTAGAATAGGGAAAAAAACCTTGTCTGGCGTGCACTTCACCTCGTATGATTCACTGCCTTCTCTCTCTGGCTTGATTCGCCTTGGTGGTATTGAATCTATCATGGAAGACATTCGTTTAGATAACTTACTTCATACGTGTATCTCGAATTGATACATGTACCCCTATTTGTCTACCCATACGATTCTCTCAGACTCACACATATAATATAACACATAAGGTTCACATAATCACGTAAATATATAGCACATAAAGCACATAATTAACTTTGGGCTTATAATTATCCTAAGAATCGATACTAGGCTTATACTTACACTAACAAACACTATCTGGTTCGATTTACAATTCTTTGGAATTTATTGGACTCGATTCGACCCCTATTAGGGCCTATAACCAATTAACTACTATAAGACAACTCACTTCTGAAAGAAATTATGATTTATAGTTATATTTAATGGATTCGCTTCATTTTTCTAAGTTTAAGGGTCTTCGTTTCACTCGAATCGGACTAACGGTTTAATTACTATGCAATAAACAAGATTTAATTAATTATAAATCAATTCTAATTAATTAATCACAATTAATTAAACCTTAATTATATTTTAAATCATTATTTAGTATTTATTATAATTTAAATTAATTAATATTTAATTATTAAAATTAATTACAACTTATTACAATTTATTACCAATTATATGATTTAATCGACTATTTACGAATAATTATTCGATACAAATAACTATAATGACATTCTTCGAAGAAATAAACTATCGCTCGAATAATAATCCAACTTATCGATCAATTACTCGTACAACTACGAGTTACTCATATTATTCGACTAATTATCGAATTATTATTCATATCATTCGATATATTTTTAACCTCATTTATTACTTAATTCTTAAATAATAAATAAATAAATAAATAAATAAATAATTAATCAATCAATTTCGAATTTCTAAATTAATGAAATAATTTAGAAATTAATTATAATATTTTTCAGAATTTAAAACTAATTTTTAATAGATTTTTAGAATTTATAAAACTGATTTCGATTTACTAAAATATAAATAAATAATTAATAAATCAAAAATAGAAACAGGGAATTGATTTTCTGGGTTTTGAGGATAAAACCCGGCTCGTTTCCCGGGTTGAAACCAGATCGACTCCAGAACCCGACACCGGCGGCGTTTTCCGACAAGTAAAAATGACGACCAACCACAATAAAACCGCGGTTTTTAGTCTCGTTTCGTTCAACAATCAAGCCCAACGATTTTCCCTTTCTTTCTCCTTCTTCCTCCATCGTCCCCACGTCGGGAACCCTCGCGAACGGTGGTGGCGGCGTTGTTTCCGGCGATGCTAAAACGGAAACCCAACAGACACAAAAACCGGTACCATTCGAATGAGGATTCAACGATCTACAATCCTCTAACACCAGAGTCATTCAACAATTATCAAATCATCAAACCTGAATTCGAAGAAATAAACCCAAAATTTCAAATCAAAATCAATTAAACTAAAGATATACTAATTGATAACAAAATTGAATAGAGAATCAAAAGAGCTTTACAACGGAGACTTACATGTTCTATTTGGTTAACAGAATCACGTTCAAAATCTGATTTGATTCCAATAACTCCAAATCCTAATTTCAGAGAATTGGAGATTTTCTTGAATTTTCTATTTTTTTAAGATTAAATAACTAATTAATTATCAATAAATCAGCTATTTATATTTATGAAAATAATACCCCTAAATATTTGTCCCCCACTTTTTATAATTTTTGGGCATTAATAATGAATTTTTAAATATCCAATAAATACAAAATAAATGTAAAAAATTCCCAAAAATTATGAATATAACAAAAACTGCAAAAAATGATGTTTGATAATTTCATGATCATACAAAAGTAAAAATGCGATTTTTGTGAGGGTTTTGACTCCCGAAGGGGTCTGAAAAAGTCATTTTTCGCGAAAGAGGTAAATTTGTAAAACGTCTAGATGTCCAGAATGTCGATGTGGTATAGGCCATACTTGGCAAAATAGGGCCAATGATTTTGTTTGAAATACGGGCTTTTAAAACACTGTTTGAGCTGTACGAATTTTGATATAAAACCTATAACTTATAATAAAACACTCAATAAATACCCGAAACACATTCTGATCACAACAGACAACACGTAGCACATAGCAGTTAGGGTTTTATGACTCAACACACTTAATCACAAAATAATATACATAATTATCTTTATTAGAATATAATATAAACGTAATTTCTTCAGTTCCATCATAAACCTCACATAGCAATAGAAAATTTTTGGGTTCGCTGAAATATCTTCATGTCTCAGAGTCATATCCGATACTTTATTCTTGAGGAACAAATTAGTCAAAGAGTTCGGTGTATGAGGTGACAACATCTTCGTCTCAGTTTCTTCCCGTGTGCTATTTTTTGAATCGACAATGACGAATGTGTCAAAGAAACAATTAACTTTCACCTCAGAACACTACGAGTTCCACCTTTTTTCTTCCACGAACACAACATCTTGAGTGAGATGTAGCATTCCCATATTTGGGCTCTATAACCCATTATCCCTCTTTCCAGGTTCCTTTCTTATATAAATCATAGCCACACTTCTGGCATCATATTTTTCCATACCAACATTTGAAACCTTGATAAGTGTAAAACATCTGAAAATAAGTAGATGATCGAATTTAGGCTTAGTACATGTCCAGGCTAATAGGAAGTCTCTCTAGTCAATGCCTTTATTGGTAGATAGTTTAAATCATAAACTAAATGCCTCACAGCTATCCACATACATAACTGATAGATTTTTCTCTTTTCTAAAACTCCTAGTCATTGAGATTACCATCATGTTTAGCCTTTCTATGGCCCCATTTTGTTGTGGAGTTTAGGGTGTAGTCAAATGTCCCTTTATACTAGCTTCTATATAAAAAACTTCAATGTCCTTCGTTGTGAACTCCCCATACATGTCTGACCTTAATATTTTAATTATATCATTTTATTCCTTTTTATCAAGTCCGCACTTCTAGTGCATGATCCTGAGATTTTTAATAAAAAACCCACATTGCATGATTATAATCATCGACCATAAAAAATATATCTCTATTTCCATCCAAAGTGGGTAGAGATATAATATCACATAAATCATCATGTATCAATTCTAGCTTCTTCTCTTCCATAAATCATGAATGTATGTGAATGATTTTTCATTTGTTTTGACAAAACTAACTACTGTAGTTCACCTTCGGTTCGAAAAGTTTTTGTAGACCTCGTGTCATTCCCTTATTTGACATTGTGTTCAAAACTTAAAAATTCACACTACCTAATTTTGAGTGCCAAATCCATGTTAGCTCCTCTTCTTTTGACAACAAACACATAATTGTATTTTTTAATGATAATTTTGTACAACGTATTTCCTGACCTGAGCACCTATATTAACAATTTACCTCAATCATCATAAACCAATAAGTAATCTCTCGTTAGCACCACCTTGCTGCCATTATTTGGTAATTTCCCTAAGTTATAATGTTGTTGCACATTATTGGACCGTAATATACTTCTCTAAGTGTGTGTTCATCTCCATTTTTACACTAGAATCTGATTGTACATTTTCCATCAATATTGACAGTAGACCCATCACCAAAATGAACCTTTTCAAAACCATTCTCATTTAATTCACTGAATTTTTCATGACGCCCAATAATGTGATTGCTGGTGGTATTATCCAAATTTCACATATTTGTGTGTGACTCGATGTCTCCCTTCTGGACAAAACTTGGAACCACCTTCTTTATTTAATGATACAATATCACCTCCGTTTTGATCACATCTAGTCAATAACAAAGTGGGTTCATCATCCTCGAATTGGTTGATGTTGGACTCAAGCTCCTTACTTTTCTCATTTTCAAGTCATGGTTTCCCGCGCTTTGCTACATAGTGGCCATATATATTACAATTAAAAATGTTCATCGTACTACTATCATCAGTCGTGTTGACACTCTTGTTGGTTCCCTAATCCTTATTTTGTTGTTATTGATGACCTTTATCAACTCCGTTCGAGGGTTGTTTCTTCTTCTCTCACAGAATCCATGACCACTTCTAGATCTTTTATTGTGGAATGATGTCACCCCAATTTTATTTGTCCTCTTTTCCAATTCTTCCTATGAGAGAAGATTTTATCCGCCTGTACTCTCAAACTTTCACTTCATCCTCTCTTCAAGAGATTTGAAATGACCCACAAATTCCTCACCAATTCCTCAATTTTCATTACATTTATATTTCCAAATTACTCGATATTCAATGCAATTTGGAAAAAATTATCAGGGACCGCTCGTAAGATCTATCCCACTTTACTCCATTCTTCCATTATTTCCCTAAGTACAACTATGTTGATAAATATTCCCCTCACCTTCATGCAAAAATCATTTACTTACCTTAGGGCAAACCTTTTGCCTTGGCCCAAGGGCTTTCCTTACCTTGAGCAAGGCAAGCTTTTTTTGCTTAAACTACACATACTTTGCACCTTAAAACTTAATTATTTATTTTTACCCAAATTTGAACTAAAATGACCCTCTTGAGGGGGGAAGATGCATTACAAAATTTTAACTATAACACTACATCAAATTATTGTTATAAATATATGAACAAATTTTGAACATTAAAATCTTCAATTTTTAATATCAAAGTAAATTTTTTAAATAAATAAATATTATTACGACTAGTTTTAAAATAAATATTAATATTTTTACAGATCCTTACTTACATGTAAATAAAATAATTATCTTCAATTTTTTCATGTAATTATAAAAACTTATTTAATCCTTATAACTTAAGGAATATAGTTTTTTTAAACTTAAAAAATTATATTTTTGTTTAAAAAAAAGATAGAAAAAATAGTTGTAAGATTTATGGAAAATTCTATCAAATTAGTTCTTACATTAAATTTAAAATTCTATTAAATGTAATCAAATAAATAGAAATAATTAGAATTTGGAGACGAATATCATGGAGGCATGAAAATACAAAATTATAACTAACAATTTCATTTAATACAAATTGAAAATGTTGTAGGGAACAAATTCAAAAATATATGCACAAGTATAAATATTAAATAATTTTGAATAATAATGAAATTTAATTTTAGTTACAATTACCAATGTTAACCTCACCAATTAAAATTATTTTACAGTAAATAAAAAAATTCATCAATAATTTTAATATGTGAAAATATAATAATTTAATATTAAAAAAATTATACATAAATAAATATATAATAGAGAGTATAAATTATAGTTTAAATAAATGATGAACAAATCTTGCTAAGGAAATAGTAAGTTTAAGAATACAAGAATTGAGTGTAGATAGAACAAGAGTGTATGTAAATTTATTTGTTCTTTTTGCCTCATGGGCCAAGAACATCACAAAAGAGCCCAACTTACAACACATCCTAATTCTTATTAGTACACTTTGGTAATCTTAAAATAAGCCCACTATATTTTAAATTGGATCTAACATCTAATTCCAACAAACAACTCAATACCCTAATTTTTTTCACAATATGGTTTTCTCCTGTATGTGGAGCCTCATTTCAACCCAGCCCTAAAACATCTTCCTTTCAATACACTAATCCTACCGTAAAAGGCTTGTGCAGCAGAGCTATGAGACTTTCTGGTTCATTACCCAATTTTGTGATAAATCCCAGGTTTGTTTACATCTTATATATTGATAAAAGTGTCTTATTAAGTGTGAATTACAATATATTCTTGTAATCCTTTAAAAGTTGTTCATTGATGGACTAATAATTTTATGATCTATGAACATTAATTTTACCTTTAGAAGGTATATGTTTTCCCATCTTGATCTAGAAGTCAGGTAATAAGAACCCCTTAACAAGAACCTAGCTTATTATATGAGTTAGTGAGAATTGAATGTAATCACCACTTTTTATATATAGTTATGAAACTTTTGTAATGCTTAATTTCTTATATTCACTAATGAGGTTCCATGTGTAGATGATACCAATTTTAAGTTTTTGCTTCTTTGTGTTTGTCATGTTGTAATAGTTATAATGGATTTTTTTTAATAAACTAAAGTTTAGAGAAACCATCACAAATTTCCTAACAAGAATTATACAACCTAGTACTTGGTAGATTTTCCTCAAAATTTTTTATTAAGTAAAGAAAATTCTTGGCCGAAATTAATTATGTGAATCATTAAGGATAAGCCATGGCTAAACATATGTATTGAATTCATTTAGATGGATAATATCCAAACTAGATGAATAATATATAGATAGACCTACAGTTGTGGTGTGGCCATATATAGTTAGATTAGTTTTATGTGTGAATACTATCAAGTTATTTATCGTGTTTGAGACAATTCCCTTGTTAAAAATTAATCTTAATTCATATATAACTTTGCTTTTTTCAGATATGGATTTAATCTGATTCAAAACTTAGTTGATTTGGGTGTTATAATTACCCTCTAATAAACTAATCCAATTTTTTTAGTTTATTAAACTGATTTTAAACATTGTTTTTCAAAATTTCTTACATATGTTATAAAAATTTTCTAATTTATTTTATTGCAAAATATTAGAAAATTCATGCGGGTAATATACTTTCAAATTTATTTTATTGCAAAATATTTTATTCTTATTTTCCTTCACTATTCATTTATATGGTATATTTTGTCTTCGCCTCTATAATAAATGCACGCCTCTATATTTTGTCTTCGCCTCTATAGAAAATACATTGTACAAAATTGTCATTGAAAAGTGCAATTATGTGTCTGTTGTCAAAGGAAGAGGAGCTAACATGGGCACTCAAGATTGGGTCGTGTAAATTTTCAAGGTTTACACAGAATGTCAAATAAGAGAATGGCATGAGGTCTACAAAAACTTTTTGAACCGAAGGCGAACTGCGATGGTTTTGTTGTCGAAACAAGTAAAATAATCATTCACATACATCCAGGATTTATGACAGGAATGAAGTATAACTGATACATGATAATCTATGTGGCTTGATATCTCCCCCAATTTTGGCCGTAAATAGGTATGTATTTTTTTATGGTCGATGATTACAATTGTGCATAAGAACGTAAACATGATAATACATAGCACTCAATATAGAAAAAATGTATATAATGCCACAGTAAGATTGTACCATATTTATTGTACCATATTTTGTTATAAGTAATCTTTAAACACAATCGGTATATACTATTGCTAGGAAAGATATTAGGTTGAGCGGAAATCCCGACTGTCTCGTTTTGAAGTGTGCTTAATGTTTAGACCTCTCGAAGTATACTAAGGGTTTAGACCTCACTAATCAATTATGTGACGGGAAAAATAGTCCAGGAAGCTAGAAACATATATTCTTACAAATAATCATTACACAAGGGAATAAACAAAGGCTGGGTATGAATTCAAGTTGCCTCACTGAAGCGCAAATTTGCAGGAACAGGGCAAGGAAGATATGACACTAAATAAAGTGTTATACCTGACATATATTTTGTAGCTTTGACCTAAAGCTCGATGATTACGTACTTTGTCCTATAAACTAAACGTAAGTCCCAAATCTCCTCGATGTGGGGTTGGGGTGTTACAATCTAGTATTGGAAACATTTTAAAGTTTAAGAAGTAGATGGAGAGTGAGTTTGATATGGTGCTTAACAGAAGCGGGCATACTACCTTGGTTTGGAGGTAAACCGAAAAAGGGTTCACAGAGATCAGGAAAATAGCTTACGGAAAAAAGATCTTGAAGAAGGCGAAAATGCAAACTTATAAACCAAATAGATATCATATAGATTCCAAAGTACATATAAAAAAATATGAAGGTGGTAAATTAGCCGATTCCGCCTTGTATAAAAGTATCATTGACGAGTTAAGGTGCCTTATACATACCCATCCATATATTTCATATTATATGGGGGTTTAAAGAAGGTATATGAATAGGACTGCTAAGTTACACTACAGTGTTATGTAGAGGATTTTACACAACATCAAAGACACTCCTAAATATGGATGGTTTATGGGTATATGTACAAGAAGATGGGAATTATATGGTAAGTGGCTACTCAGATAGTGATCATGCATGAAGCGTGCATGAACAAAAAATTACATCTCATATGGCATTCTACTTGAATAAAAATTCATAACATGAATGTCGGAGGAATAAATATGTGTTGCTTTGTCTTCGTGCGAGGCCGAATTCATGGCGGCAACGACAATAACCACACTAGGTATTTGGTTGCAAAACTTGTTCAAGTAGGTGATCGATTTGTCTAAAGGCCTTGTGATTATATATGTGGATATTTTACCGATAAAATGGGTAAAATAATCATACATTTGCAAGGTACATGCTGTCTGCCGACAACCTCAAGAGATGCCTCATGGCATGCCTCATGGCATGCCTCATGTCCGGCTAGGTTCATCTTGGAATACATCCGATAAAATAAGATATTGACCAAAATCATTCCGTCGACTAAAGCTTTCCATATCTTATTTTTCTCGATGACAGGGTGGATTACCAGCGACTATGCATGGGGGTATATGACATTCTCGTAGTTCCTCTTTGATGAAGAAAAGAGACACAATCTGTCTAGCAGGGCTAAACTGGTATTAAATATAAACTTGATGGGCGTACCATTTCCTGGAATTTATACTTTTAAGTCCGAGGGTGCTTCCTCCCGAAATTATCTTCACCTCTCCCCGATATCTCTCTTCGGGTAATATGTTCCTTATCTCAGAACTTTTATAAATTCATTGAGTTCTCCGGCCTTGATCATTTTTTCAATCGACCACTTCAAGTAAAAACATTCATCAGTATTATGCCCCATTATCCTGATGGTTGTCATAGTACTTATCGGTATTCTTCTTGTGGTCGGCCATCCTCATTTTCGCCGGTTGGATGAAGCGTGGTTCGCCTTTGATTTAATAGAAAATTTCGAAGATCAACGCGTTAAGCGGTGTAAATAAAGTCAATTCTCTATACCTTTGCCTTTGCAAGTCTCGATATGTTTGCTTCTTATCAAACACCCTATGATCGTTCCTTCAGTCTTTGTTGGATCCTCGTGAGTATTCGTAGTGACATGACTGTTAGTTGCAGTTATCTCTTTGGGGCTCCTTGTATCCCTCAAAAATCTCCATCATCCTTCGAATGTTCTCACCTCTTAAATATATATCATTCATGCACTTTGGGCATAATCATAAAGAGATGACATGAGCATTTTACCTTTGATTGGGTCCAGTCCAGTGGTTAGATATACCATGACTTTAGTCTTGTTCAAATTAGTGATCATATTAGCTTCCTCCTTGAGTCTGGCTAGGTAGTCGCCTAGAGACTCGCTCGGTGTCTTTTTCCCTTCGAAATAGGTGTGAGTAATGCCTTATAAATTTCCCCTTCAACTTCTCATAGGTTTGGATCGAACGTGGGCGAAGTCACTTATACCTCAATGATGCCCCCTTCAGATAGTCTTAAACATCTTACATAGCATTGTCCAGTTGTGGATCATACCAGTCACTTACAACTCATATTTGTCATAATGGTCTTCGAGATCTCCCCTCCCATTGAACTCAGTCATCTTCTGGAATTACTTTTCTTCACCTGGTGTAGGTCGATAGGCTTCAATCTCTTCAAGAACCACGGGTTCATGACTAATCTTTTTGTCCCCAAATAAGGCTTTCTCTAATCTTTTCGAGAGTCGTCTTCCTCTTCATCCTTTTTGGAGTCTATAGTCAATACGGCCTTTGTCCTCCTTCTCCCACGGTGTGAGTCAGAGTTCGCAAACTCATCTTTCTCAACCTGGGCTTATTTCTCTTTTCGAGAACTCTTGGCCTCTTCAGTTTCTTCTACTGAGGCTCATAGCACTTCTACCGCCAATTCTAGATCTTCGCTTCATAGTTTTATCGCTTTGAGTTTCAGAGCATCGGCTCCCATTTTTTGTATTTCACCAGCTCTACTTCTTCCCATTATTTTGATTTTCCCCTTTGTCTAGCAACCATCTCAGCCCTCAATTTCTTCAACTTCCCCTGTTCTTCAGGATTAGGAAAGATGTCGACTTCTTCATCAAAATTAGCTTCCAAGTTCCGAGAGGTGACCAAAGGTTGTTTTCAGCGGTTAATTTTCTAATCAAGAAACCTAGGAGGGCCTTGTTCATCATTGCTTGTTGTCATCATCTTAGATCTCAGAACTTACTCTCGTATTCCCATAAATGGCGCCAAATGTTGGAACCAAGTTTCTACTCGAACGATCTTCGGTTGGACCTGCAAGGAGAAGAATGTGAGGTTTTGACTCCCCGATTCACCTCCGGTGTGCGAATCAATAATTGATCTTTTAGGTAAGATATGAATATACAAGTAATTGTTGAATATATAATTATAGATATGATTATGTAAGAAAATAGTAAACTTGGCCCAATATTTATACTAGGTATTGTCTACTCTTAGAGGTAAGTTGAGTGAACCCGAGAAGATCAAGGATAACAAGGCATATCCGCCCGTTACTTCCCATTTGGACGTGCTGATTTTATAGCTTGTTCGGCTTCCTTCGCGGTGGGATTCGAATTAAATATACTTTAGGTTAACATATAGTAAATTGTTTATCTAAACACGCTCAAAAAATGAAAATATACCTCCACTTCAGAAAATATTTACAAACTTGCTTCTCAACGTGCTGCAAAGAAACAAGTGAAAGAAACATTATTAGTTCATCTAACTTTAATAGCTTAGCGTCTTTAACAATAAACATGTATACCATAACTAAGTGAAATGTAATGTTTTACAAATTAAACACCTTACGAAATATAAATATTATGTAATCAAATTAAATAAAATACTATCATTGTAAAATACATCTTACCGTGAAATTAATAAATTCACTAACCATATAATTTGGATATATTTTAAATTTACAACCCGTCGGGGTAAACAAGTACTAGTTTTAAATATTTTTTTAAAATATTTTTTTGAATTAAAGTTAATATTTATACTTTTATTCAAAAAAAGAAATTCGAAAAATAATTTGTGAACGTTTCATTTTTATTCATTATACAATAATAATGGATTTGTATTTTGGTAAGTATTTGACAAAACAGTGTCTTTATGTGTACTTTTCAACCTTTTTGTGCTTGTCACAAAATTTATTAAAAAATGTGTGTATTGGAATTTTTTTTGTTAAAAAGCAAGTTTATAAACATAAGCATGGTTTTCAATAATAAATTTACATTAGAATTGAAAATCTTAAAAATATTCATTATAACATTGTTAAAGTACATATGGTCTGATGGATATATGGTATATATAGTGTTATTTTTTCATTTCAAATAAAATAGACTAAGAATTAAATAAAAATCAATGATTATTTTATCCTTTATTTTAATTCTTATATTTAAATAAACAAAGTGAAATTAGTAAATATTTTTACAAAGTGCATCATTTTTTTTATATGTAAAACTTGTTTATCAAAAACTTTGTATCCTATCCCTATGAAATTGAATTTGATTAAATGTTGTTATGTAAATATTAATTTATAAATGAAAATTAATTTGTGCATTATAGTGAAAAACTTTTTAGACTTGAATCTACTCTAGTAGTACTTATACTATTGTTAGTTGAGGTTAGTAGGTAATTTATATATAGTCTAATTAAAAAAAATTAAATATTTTTGGGAAAATTTAATTTTCAAGTTAAATTGTTTTATACAATGCTTACCAGGTGATTTTTAGAACTTCATTTTATTTACAACACAAAATAAATTAGAGTAATATGTTTTTACATGTATGCTTGTACATCATCATCCAATTAATTTATATAATACATGGAGCACACTTTGTTAAATCAGATTTGTGTAAACTAGGAAAAAAAATTGAAATTTCTAATATGAAATTGATACTAAAATTAGGAAAACAATTTAAACTATATTTGGACTATTTTTTAATGTATATATGGGAAGTTATTCTAAGTATTATGTGTTAACCTAATAACACACTAAGTTAACTTATATTGGGAGCTTCCGATGTCAGAAGCTCCCTAACAACTATTGAACTTCATTTCACCAAACACAAGGTTAAAAATGAGTTTTTTTACTTCAAGAAGATGTAGGCTTGTTTGGGAAAAATTGTAGGATTGTAAGAACTTATAGTTTTAATACATGAACACCTTGCCTCACAATTTTCAACCATAACTATTGGGAAAGGACTTGTTATTTTTCTTGAATCCAGTAGTAATATTGTTCGCTGTGGAATTGGTGCTCGTAACTAACTCGTCCAATTGGTGGCACAAGTAGTAATATTAAAACTTGAATTGGTGGTGTCATTGTTGGTGGTCAAGTAGAGCTAACTTAAGTAGTGTCATTCGTCACAACTTTAATAATGGCATTAGTGGCGGTAGGATTAGTGGTTTATTGGGTAGTCCTAGTAGTGACATTGGTGATAACATGTCTAGCATCTTTAGTGGTTACATTAGTGGCACTCGAAGTAGCAATCTTAGTAGGGAAATTGGTGATTCTATTGTTGGTGTTACTGTTAAAGTTCATACTGACTTAAGCAGTTCCATTGATGGCCACTTTAACTATGGCATTAGAGGTGGTAGCATTGATGGTATATTTGTTAGTCTTAGTAGTGGCATTGGTGGTAGCATTGCTATTAGCTTTAGTGGTGGCATTGGTGGTGGCATAGGTGATTGCTTTATTGGTAATATTGGTGATATATTGGTTACTCTTAGTAATGGCATTGGTTGTAGCATTTCTTGTAGCTTTAGAAGTGCTATTGGTGACGTATGGCTGGTTGCTTTAGTAGTAGCATTGGTAGTATATTGTTTAGTCTTATTAGTGGCATTGGTAGTAGCATTGATAGTAGCTTAACTTGTGATTGGTGGCGGAATGGGTGGTAGCATTATTGGTACCATAGGTTATATACTGGGTAATAGTAGTAGTGAAAATGGTAGTGGCATGGCTCATATCTTTAGTTGTGGCACTAGCGGTGCAAGTGGTAGCATTGATACTGGTGGATTTAGTATTGGTGGTAGTTTTAGTTATGGCCTTGGTGGAAGTAGCTTACTTAGTAGCATTCGGGGTGCTGGTGGTGATATTGACATTAACTTTAGTAGTAGTAAAATTGGTTCTGGCGGCGGTAACTTTGGTAGTGATTTTAAATAGTATTGTTATAGACGAAATTAATGGCACTCGAATGATCATGGATAATGCATATAATTATACTAGTGTCATTGGATGTATTAGCATCAGTACTGGTCAAAACCTTGATCGGTGTGTCATCGGGGGTAGTGCTATCAATATCAATGGGGTTGCTGGTGACATTAATCGGCCTTACAGTGTTGACCAACTACCTTCACATCGGCATAAACATCAGAATTATTTTTAATTTTGTTACTGGTCCCACTTTTACATATCAATGGATGAACCCATGTTCGGAATGAGATTTCTTACTTGCATGAGATGTACTTCCTAAAAGTGGCTCATGATCTCACAGAAGTTCAGAAGACTTAGAATTTTTACTCATCCTAAAGATGTCTCACCTCATACATAATTGTAAAACAAAATCCATTTTTTGATTAGTAATTAGAAGAACCTAATTACTAATCGAATGGAGGTACCATTAGAAAAATGGATTTTGTTGTATAATTATGTAGGAGCCGAAATATTTTTAGAGTGAGAAAAGAGTCTAAGTATTGTGAACTTCTTTGACATCCTAAGCCGCTTTTGGGAAGTACATCTCAGGCAAGTCGGAAATCCCAATCATAATACGAGTTCATCCATTGATCTGTAAAAGTGGGACAAACAACAAAATTAAAAATAATGTTGATGTTTATGCCGATGTGCAGGGAGTTAATCAATACTGTAAGGCTAATTAATGTCACTGCATTAATATCACCAACGCCCCAACTGATATTGATAACACTACCACCATTTCCAGAGTTATCAAGGTTTTCACCACTACCAATGTTAATACAACCAATGGCATTAGTATATTTATATGCATTATCCGTGATCACTCGAGTACCATTAATTTAATTAACATCATTATTATTTGAAACAACTACAAAAATAAAAACCAAAGTTACCTCCGCCATAACCAATGTTACTATCACTAAAGTTAGTGCCAATATCACCACTAGCACCCCGAATTCTACTAAGTAAGTTGCTTCCACCAAATCCATAACTAAACTACCAATTCTACTAAGTAAGTTGCTTCCACCAAAGCCATAACTAAACTACCACCACCAATACTAAATCCACCAATATCGAGGCTACCACTAGCACCGCTAGTGCCACAATTAAAGCAACGAGCCATGCCACCACCATTGTCATTATTTTCTAGAGTTATCCAATATATAACCAATGCTACCAATAAAGCTACCACCTATGCCACCAGTTAAGCTACCAACAATGCCACTACCAATGCCACTACTAAGACTAACCATTATATCATCAATGTTACCACTAAAGTAACCACCCATGCCACCACCGATGCCACCAATAAAGGCTACCACCAATGCTACCACCTATGCCACTACTAAGACTAACCAATTACCACCATTTCTACAACCTCTAATGCCATAATTAAAGTGACTATCAATGGAACTGCTTATGTTAGCATGAATTTTAACACTAAAACCAACAATACCACCACTAATTCTCCTACTAAGATTTATGCTTCCAATGCCACCAATTTCACTAATAAGAGCACCACAACAAATGGAACCATCAATATCACTAAATTCACTACAATTATTACCACTTGTAGTGCCACCAATGTAATGAGTAAAGATGTTACGCATGCTACCACCAATGCCACTACTAAGACTACCCAATATACCACTAATGCTACCAGAACTGCTGTCATTATTAAAGTTGCCACCAATGATACTACTTAAGTTAGCACGAACTTCACTATAAATAATGCCACCTCCAATTCAACTATTAAGATTAGGGCCACTAGTGCCACCAATTGGAGGAGTAAATTACCACCACTAGTGCCACACCTAAATATATTACTATTGGACTCAATAAAAATAACAACTTTTTTCCAATAGTAATGGATCTATAGCCATTAACTATTCGACTCAATAAAAATAACAACTTTTTTCCAATAGTTATCCATCTATAGCCATTACATCAACAGCTGATTTAGTGTGGATGAAAATGGCCAGGCAACCTATTCTTGTATTGAAAATATAAGTTCTTACAAAGGTACAATTTTTCCCAAACAAGCCTACATCTCCATGAAGTAAGAAATTGCATTTTCAACATTGTGTTTGGTGAAATGAATTTTAATAATTGTTGGGGGAGCTTCGTGAGACGGGAAACACCCAATATAAGTAAATTTAGTTTGTTATTAGGTTAACACATAGCTTGTCATATATATATATATACATTAAAAAATAATCCCAATATAGTTTAAATTATTTTTTTTAATTTTAGTATGAATTTCATATGATAAATTTTGATTTTTTTTTTCTATATTTTAAAAATCTGATTTAACAAGCATATATGTAAATAAATATTACTCTAATTTATTTTGTATAGTAAATGAAATTAGATTTTTAAAATTAGGTGATAAGTATTCTATAAAAACGTTTAATTAAAAATTACATTTTTTCAAAAAAATTAATTTGTATTTAATAAAATGATATACAAATTTCCTACTAACCTCAAATAATAATAATATAAGTACCAAATAACTAAAAATAATAAAATACTACTATAAAAGATTCAAATATAAAAACCTTTCAGTATCATGCACAAATTAATTGTAATAAACTAATTAATATTTACATAACAACAACTAATCAAGTTCAATTTGTAAAGGTATAAGGCACAAAATTTTTGACAAACAAATTATACATATTAGGAAACTGATGCAGTTTTTAAAAATATTTACTAATTGCACTTCATTTATTTAAACATAAGAATTAAAATAAATTATAAAATTATTGTTGATTTTTATTTAGTTCTTAGTGTATTTGATTTGAAATTATAAAAATGACCTAAAATTGTGGATAACACTATATATACCATAGTAATGTACAATGAGTATATAAATTGTTTGGTTTAGCCATATGTACTTTGACATAGTTATAATAAATATTTTTTATGATTTTCTATTGTAATATAAATTTATTATTGAAAATTATCCTTATATTTATAAACTTGCTTTTTTACTAACAAAATTTCACTAGACACTTTTTCTAAATAAAATTGTGACAAGCACAAAAAGGTGAGAACTACATAAAGATACTATTTTGTCAAATACTTTCCAAAATTCAAGTCCAATATTATTGCAAAATGAATGAAGATGATAGTTCATAAATTATTTTAAGAATTTTCTTTTTTTGAATAAAAGTATAAACTAGTACTTGTTTATCCCAGTGATTTGTAAATTTAAAAAATATCCATATTATATGATTAATAGAGTCATTAATTTCATGGTAAGATGTATTTTACAATGTTTGTATTTTATTTTATTTGATTATATAATATGTACATTTTGTTAGGTGTTTAATTTATAAAACATTAAATTTTACTTAGTTATGGTATAAGTGTTTATTTTTTAAGACGCTAGGCTATTAAAGTTAGATGCACTAATAATGTTTCTTTCACTTGTTTTTTTGCACCAGGTTGAGAAGAAAGTGTGTGAATATTTTCTCAAATGGAGATACTTTTCCATTGTTGGAGGTTCCTATAAATAAACAGTTTTGGGCCCATGACTCAAAAGCCCATAGATGTTAATGCCTAGTATGTTTAATTGGAAGCCCAGTGCCAAGAAATCCCCACAAGCTATAGAATAAGGACAAGGCACGTACAAATCGGAAGTAACTGACATATATGCCACGTTCTACTTGATCTTCCTCGGTTCAAGTCAAGTGACGACTAAGAGTGGCAATACCTAGTATAAAGATTGGTTCAAGTTTGCTACTTTGATACACAATCATATATACAATTACTAAGTTCATCAACTCTTACAATTTCCCTTAATTTTTGTTTTTTTCTAAACTAGATTTTTAGTATGATTTTAGTTTTCATTTTTGTTATGTAGCCCGCGCTCCAAGATGCTAGGTATGTTTGATTTATTTCAAAGTCGTGGTGAATAAGGTGCTTTACAAGATGATTTGTGGTATATATAATTTGCTCCTGTGCTCTTCTACTCCATTTATATATGTTGAAATCTCTATATATTTGTGTGCATATATTTATTATTTTTAAATTTTTATTTCACTAATATTTTCTCAATTTTGTATGTTAGTCCACTTAATTTGTAAATTGAAATTTTTATAATCTTGTGTAAATTAAATTTTGGTGGTGCATTTGTTTTTATATGGATTAAATCATCATACATATTGAATTGAATAATCAATAAATATAGAGTATTTATTAGTTTGTACTTTAGGTAGATTTTACTTAAAGTTAGCTTTTAAAAATGAGACTTTGGATTATTTAAATTTTATTTTGGTTTATATTTGAATGTTATTTTTGTTTATAGGTGTAGTCAATGAAAGCTAAGTATATTTTTTATTTATCTTAGTGTTTAATTTTTAATACACACTACACATTTTAAATGAAGGTTAATTCTTTTATCTTTGTTTATGTTAAACGATTGTGATATATTAAGATATGATAAATAATAAGTGTTAAATATAAAACTCTCTACTAGTAATATGGTATTGTGCTCCAAGTCGATGTTTTTAGGTGAATCCACATGTTGCTGCTGACCCACTTTGCCGGAATACATGGGTGATGTGAAGAGGACATTGGTGGAGCTGCAGGGGCTTATTGGTGCTGGTGGCCTTGGAGCTTTAATGAGTGGTGCTGGTCGACCCCTATTTATCCCTCAACGGTCTATGCATTATGCTCTGGTAGGTTTGTTTGGATAATTTGATTTGTCATTGTTTTCTATAGTTATATTAGGTTTTTTGGGTATGTCAACAGTTATAGTTCATTTAGTTTATTTCATTGATTGTATTGTTATGATCATATGTTTAGTGTTGTATACATGGCTTTTAAAAATTTTAACACTGATGTGTGATACTAAAGTAATATTTTTAACTTATATCTTTAATTATACAATTGTAATGTCTAGTTCATTGTTGGTTGATCAAACATTATTTACATGATATCAAGTCAACAAGTCTGCTCTTCCACTTGTTAATTTGACGATTATGTTGTAAAAAGTTTGCGTCACTGCATAAAAATAACATAAATTCCGACAAATTTCCCGAAATAGATTAAATGGCCCGAATTAGAACATTAAAAAATTATTCTATCTTTGTTTATGTTAAAGGATTGTGGTATATTAAAATTTGATAAAGAATAAGTGTTAATTACAAAACTGAAGACCGACCTACTCTCCACTCATAATATGGTATTGTGAGTTTGTTATCTAGTCCATGATCATGTATTTCTCAACAGTTCTTCGTTCCTAAAGCTAATTGGATTTTTGGGCTCATAGGGGATTACTCTTATTACATTGTTTTCCTATATTAATGGAGTCATGAGCTACACCTGTTATTATTTTTATCGTAATCTTTTCCATCTTTGGCATTGCATAAGGCATTAGTTTAATTGATGCCTTTGTTATTCTAGATTTAAAAAATGTTAAGTTTTTGTGGACATCTCGTTCTTGATAGAGTATATATTTATGTATATTTTAAAGGATTTTATTCTCATATTTATAATATTCTATCATTAATTGTATATTATTAATTAGAGTTTAATGTTTTATGACAGAAAATAAAGAATTCCCAACTTTAGATGGAATTGGGCTTATTTGGACTTATTGGGATTTATTGGGCTGCACGCGCATACATCACTGTTTGGGCCTTAACATGAGTTCTAGATATCAGAATTGGGAGATCTTACCGCCCATACGAATCTAATAGAATTATATACGGTTTAGAAGTGGTCCAACATAAAGAATCTAACTGGAGCAGCCCAGAATCAAGCCTGAAAGATACAAATTTTACATCAAAGTCCAATTTATTTTGGGAAAAGTATTGAAACTCTTTATTATATATTAGGTTTTATATATTGTATACAAAAAAACCCTACCATAACATAGTATAGAATAAATTTAGCCGTATTCTTGATAGAAGGGATAGAAGCATCTTGAGAGGGAGATTGGAAGAAGGAGCGAATGGATTCACCTAGATTCCAAAGAAACTTTAAAGTTATATTCTTCGTGCATCAATTCTTAAATTCATGGTTTGCGTTCCTAATATACATTTTGTTTATCATACCATGACTAGCTAATTCATTAATCCAAGAGTTTGGTAGTATTCAGTTGGCCTAAAATGTGTGTTTGATTATATTATAATTTTTTTATTATTGTTAATCTGTCATTGAACACTTTATATAATTAGAGGAGTATCTAACTTCTAATTGAATCTTTTGGAGTTACAACGAATCAAAAGAGGAGTTGTAATTCTAGTACATGATATAATAGACACAATTTAAGTATTAGATCGGGAGATTGATATCAGAATTGTGAAACGTATAATTTTTGGATTTTAATAGTCTATAATTGTATTTTTTATGACCATGGGAGTGGCGTTCAATCACTACAAGAAAAAAGTCCATAGACATCGGTTTTTGGCCGATGTCTATGCTGTTTGGCAATCGATGTTGATGTCGGTGATGTCAATTCTAGACATCGGCCATAACACGATTTCTTTACTGGCTTAGACATCGTTTCTTGAAAAAACTGATGTTCATGCATTGTTTTTTTACAAAAAATGTTAGAAAAAATTAATTTAATAAATAAATTACACTTATTACAGTTGATTAAACATATAATGAGCTATGTTTTTCACCACATAGACATCATATATTTTCTTTTAGGTGATGTAAAATCAGATATTAAACATCAATTTATTCAGTAAAAGGCGATGTCTATAGTTGCATATAGACATCAATTATATCCCAAACAAAGTGATGTCTATGTTCAATTTACACTTGAATATGTCTATGTTTGACATCAGTTTTTTTATCAAAAATGATGTACATTAACTTTTTTGACATCAATTTTTCTTCTTTAAAAGTGACGTACAATTGTTTTTTGACTTCAGTATTAATTCATTAAAATGCGTGTTTGCATCTCAGTATTTCAACACTATTTCTATTTTTAAAGTTATCAACTTGTTAAGGCATGAAAGGTTATCAACTTCATGATCAAATGACATCTCTGAATAACTACAAGCACTAGGATTGGCCAATAAACACTCCTACAGTAAAGCAAGTGCAGCATATATGGCATTAACTTACAAGATAATGCATGTTCCAGAGCCATTATCTGGAAGGCAATAAGTTTTCTTGGCCTCTGCATTTCACCTGGATCAACATAACCTACAAAATGAATAGGTATGAGAAACAATAGTCTACACTAAATCAGCTCTAAGTACTACTAGGAAGCAGGTAACTATTTAATCTTATTTTGTTTAAATAATTAAGATTCATCTTCCTACAAGTTCGAACTAAAGAAAACTAGGTTAGTACCATGAAAAAAGGAAACCAAGTAACATACTAGGTTTGTACCAATAATAACTGAGAAGAAACTAAGTAGCTATCTAGGTACTTATTGCTTCTTACAACAGGTAAATATTCTAGACAAAAAAACCCTCAAGTATTTTTCATTATACATGTCAGTGTATACAGCAGAAAAGAATAACAAGATAAAAACAGAGAGTCCAGCTACCCTTCACCACTTTGTATAACTACCACACAGTGCAGGTACACATCTGCATACTAGGGCATCTGTAATTTTCTTGCAATGGTTCATTAGACTTACCCTCTCTGCAATGCTTCGCGGATGACTAGCAAAGCCTCTTTTATGCCCGAATTTTACATGGAATGAAGTCTTGCTGAAACTACAGAAAATTCTCCTTTGTTGCCATTTTAGCAGAAGTGATTGGCAAGCTCAGTTGGTGAACTAAACCAGATGTATAATTGTTCAAATCATCATTCTAGTACACATGGAAAAGAAAGTAATTCAAGTGACTAACAAGAACAAATAAATAGTAAATAAACACCGTTCACATACCTGCTTGTCCAGTCCAGTCATATTGGATAACATCTTCACTTCACCATCTTTGTTTCTTTTTAAGTTGTTGCTGATAGGACCATTGTGTAAATTAGAGACGTAGCCCTATTGGAATTTCCTCAATTATGTCCATTGGCTAAGTATGAATCATTTGCATTAACACGACTCAGAGGCATAAACCTCGAGTGAGAAGAAGGCCCAGATGAGAAATTCATATGATCACCCAACATATTTATTGGGGAGCTTAATCATGTATTAGTCTTATTATAAGTTCTGAAGTTTCCCACATCATTCATCCCCGAGAATCCTGTTAATAAGCATCAGGTTCTTAGCAGCCCATACAAAATTATTGCAACAATAATACAGAAATCACAATACTGAAAGTAGTATCCATATTTAAGTTTTACCTAACAACATGTTATTTTATGACATATATAAGACTCAACCAAAACTAAACCAGGTCATAGTGTTCAAAAAAAATTTTGTTTTGTCAACTACAGAGCATGGCACATACATCTGTTTCAACTTTCCATAAAATTAAAGCAAAATGAGCTATTTCAAATATAAATATGTGATAAATCATTAATCAGTGACGACCTTTTGCAGGAAAGATCCAGCAGACCAGCACAAACAAGCTTTTAGATGTTCATTCATCTAGATCCAAATTAACTAAAAGGCAAGTAAAAGGTCATAATATAAAACCAAAATAAACAAAAAGATCACAGGTTGGATTAGTTTTCTTTCACATGTACTTAAACTATCACATACATATGTAGTTCCTTATTTATGCAACCATTCAAAATTATTCTAGTAAATCTAAAGCTCATCATCAGATATAAAATTTGAAGCAGCAGATAAATAATAAGAGGCAGTGATGTACCAATACTAATATCATCTCCGGAAATGTCAAATCTATTAAACATACTCAAATAAGTAAATTAGGGTTACAATTTCAAAAAAAACAAATTGAAAAAATTTAGGGTTTCGATTTTAAAAAAACCCCAATTGAAAACTACTCGCAGAGAAGACCATATTTCAAAATAACATAGTAAATTCACTTACCAATTCGAGTTTCTAAAATGATAACCAAGTAGAGAAGATCCTAATTCAAGCTTATCCTCTTACCAGCTTAGCATAGAAAAACGGAGAGAGATGGTGGAGATGATGGTGGTGAGCAGAGCGGCGGTGATGTTTGTGAGTGGGGGTGGTGAGTGGTGGAGATGATGATGGTGGGGTGAGAGAGTCGGGGCGAGAGAGTCGGATGAGAGTGAGAGCTTCTGTGTTCATTTTTTTTAGTTTTTAGTTTTTTAGTTATGTGTCTCGTGGGGGAAAAACAAAAAGCGGGGGAGAATATTTGCCAAGGGGGAAATTTTTTTGGCTAAGGTGGAAAAAAATAAAGTGGGCGGGGACTAAATTTTTTTTTGCAACTTTAGACATCAGTTTTAAAATAACCGATATTTTAAAACAACATAGACATCATAAAAACACGGGATGATTTTATTAATTCTTTTAACATCAGCGGCATCAGCAACTGATGTCTAATGTGTGACGTCTATTGGACTTTTTCTTGTAGTGAATGGATAGTTGTAGGCACTATAATCTACCTTAGGAGAGTATTTTATAAACATTAGAAGGATTGTTTTTAATAAAAAAATAACACAAATTAGAAATTCATGATAGCCATTGAAGAACCCTTATTCTTGGATTGTTTGTCTCATATATCTTATATAACTTTTATTTGTTTATTAGATTAAAATAGTGAATAGTTAAGAAACCCACAAAATTATTATCCACACTTCTGAATTGTGTGAAAGTCACTGAAAAAGAGAATAAAACCATCGTCGGTATAAAACATTTTTGTAAATAAATGGTAGTCTGTGAAAATCTGGGTTAAATGCTTTTGTATAAAACTCTTATGCACAATCATTGAGAGAAAACATGAATAAAAGAAACCGTAGTTTGAGGAGGCCTGGAACAAATATTTAAAAAAATTAGAAACGGTTTTTTCTCAAGGGTGCTGGTAAACCGTTATGTATATAAACTGGTTCTTATTTTCAAACTGTTGTTCTTTCATCTTAAAACAAGTGTGGTGACAATGGTTCATATTTTTAAACTGCTATGTGTAATAAATTAAAATAAAGGTTATTTTATAAAATTGTTGTTATTAAGTATTGAGACAATGGTTTAAATTTTTAAACTATTGTATCTTTCTTTCTTAAACAAGTGTTCATCGACGGTTGTGTTAAGTTGCTTGTAGTAACAGTTTCGTGTTATGTGCATTAAGCTGGCAATGTAGTGTTTTGAATTAGTTTGGGTTAGTCTTGGTTGTTGCTAAAATAGAGGAAATAATGGAGATGCCCACATTTTGAGTAGTTCCCTAGTTATTAGGAGTAGTAGTAGTTTCTTTCTTTATATAATTGTGTTATTTTGAGAAATGGATATGAGAAAATTATCCCAACTCTCCCTCTACATTCTTCTACTTTCTCTCTTATTTCTTGGATATTGGAACAACCGTTGATGCCACCATATCAGTGGTATCAGAGGGGTCCTGATCCGATGGAGACACGTAAACAATCTTTTGAACATTTCCAGCAAAGTACTAATGAGGCGCTTGAAAAACTTACTACTATGTTCCACCAATTGATGACTGATGTCCAGGCCATTAAAGAGAAGGATATAGCCTCACCTTCTGGTTCCGGCCAGGGTAACAACATTGGAAAGGAAACAAAACCTTACCTGAAGAGCCATTTTCCCCAATTCAGTGGTGATGATCCTACGGGGTGGGTTAACCAGGCTGAAAAATATTTTTTTGTTCCAAAATATAACAGATGGTGACCGCGTCAGCTTGTCCTCGTTTCATCTTGACGACATCGCCTTATAGTGGCACAAATAGTTTGCAAAGATAAGTGGCCGGTGACATGGGCAGAGTTTACCAAGGCACTGTTGATTAGGTTTGGGCCGACCGAGTATGATGATCCTTCGAAGTCCTTACACCGGCTCAAAATAATACTACCGTTGCGACTTATATTGAGTCTTTTGAACGGTTGCCACATCACATTGAAAACCTTCCAGAGTCATTCCTGCTGGGTTGTTTTGTGGGTGGCCTGATAGAAGATATTCTCTTGGAAGTGAAGCTCAAGAAAACGTGCAGTGTCGTGGATGAAATGGGATTAGCATGACTGGTTGAGGAGAAGTTAGGCTTGCACCGACGGTTCCCTTCTTCTACTCGAGTTCCTAGTATCCGGCCTCCTTCTTTAACATCGCCCGTCGCTGGACTCTTAGGTCCAGCGCCATCTCAATATTTGGCTCTACTCGCCCCAAGCCCAGTACGTCGTTTATCAGGAGCTGAGGCCAAAGAACATCGAGAAAAGGGGTTATGTTATTACTGTGATGAACGATATATGCCGGGTCATAAATGTAGCAAGCCCCAATTATTCATGATCAGCGAAGTAGGGAATGTTGAGGACAGTACCAATCAAGAAGAAGAGGCTACGAATGTTCCTTCTGACACGAGTCATGCTGAGATCTCTTTTCATGCAATTTCAGGTTCCATTTTGCCTCAAACTTCGCGACTACCTGGAAAGATTGGTAAAAAAATGTGGTGGTTTTGATTGATGGGGGGAGCACACATAATTTTATCGAGTAGTCAGTGGTGGAGTGATTTGGGCTAATGGTGGTCACGACGGTCAAGTTAGAGGTAGTCGTTGCAAATCTTGAGAAGTTGTCTTGCGTGGGTCGAGTTACATGACTTACAATTCTCATTCAGGACTACAAGGTAACCACGGATTTCTTTATTCTACCTATTGCAACTTGTCCACTTGTCTTGGATGTTCAGTGGTTGAAGACGTTGGGCCTTATCAAAATCGATTTCCAGAATTTTACACTTGGGTTCAACCAATATGGTACAACACACAAGTTACAAGGGTTGCAAGGTGCGGAACGGACTGCCTTGAAACTAAACGAATTGATGGGAATCCAAGGTTTTACCTTACTTCTTCAAGTTTCCCCATGGACGCGGAACCTCCTAATTGCTCCAACCCTTGTCTAGAGGTTCAACGGGTGTTAACCGAATATGAGCAGATCTTTCGGGAGCCAGAAGGCTTGCCTCCTCAGCATTTCTATGATCACCACATTCCTCTAATGCCGGGATTCAAACCCGTTAGTTCCAAACCATACCGTCAACCTTACTTACAAAAGGCGGAAAATGAGAAACGGGTCATGGAGTTGTTGTAGAAGGGATTGATCCCTCCTAGCCACAGTCCATTTTCTTCGCGGATCTTGTTAGTCAAAAAATCTGATGGCACGTGGCATTTCTGTGTGGACTATCGGGCTTTAAACAATATTACTGTTAAGGATAAATACCCGATCCCTGTGATTGATGAGCTGCTAGATGAATTACATGGTGCCACTATTTTCTCTAAGCTAGATCTTCATTCTGGCTACCACCAAATTCGGGTTAATGAGTTGGACATTTCTAATACGGCATTCTGTATGCATGATGGTCACTATGAGTTCATTGTTATGCCTTTCGGCCTCACCAATGCACCAACCACTTTTCAATGCTTGATGAATGACATCTCCCGGCCACACCTACGTAAGTTTATTTTGGTCTTTTTTGGTGACATTCTTATTTAATCAAAATCTTTGACGAAACACCTTGGTCATCTTCGTACGGTTCTAAGCTTATTATGTTCTAACCATCTTTTTGCCAAGTCTTCAAAATGTTGTTTTGGAGTTGCATAAGTTAAATATCTAGGCCACGTTATTTCATCGGGGGTGTTGCGGTTGAAACTATAAAAGTTCAGGCTGTCCGTTCCTGGCCGACTCCAACTAATGTCAAAGGGGTTCGTGGGTTTCTTGGGTTGGCTGGTTATTACTGGAAATTCATCCAGCGATTCGGAAGTATTGCAGCTCTCTTGCAAAAATTAGTAGGGAATTTACCTTTGATTTGGGATAAAAAGGCGGAGGCAGCATTCCAAACATTAAAGGTGGCTTTGACAACTTCCCCTATGCTAGCCTTACCTGATTGGGGACACCCGTTCATGGTGGAGTGTGATGCAAGTGGGGTGGGCATTGTGGTTATTCTCACTCAACGAGAAAAGCCATTGGCTTATTTTAGTTCTCCTCTAAAGGGCATTATGCTATCTTGGTCCACATATGAGAAGGAAATACTAGCTATCATGAAGGCAGTTCAAAAGTGGCATCACTATTTATTGGGTTGGCCATTTGTGGTGAAAACTAATCATGTTAGTCTCAAATACTTGCTGGAACAACGAATCAACACTCCTGCTCAGTCTAGGTGGTTACACAAGTTGTTGGGTTTTGATTACAGAATTGAATATAAGAGTGGGGGTCTCAATTGAGTGGCGGATGCACTCTCTTGTTAGTCTGAGTGTCATTTTCTCGGTGTTTCACACCCCTGTTCCACATCTGGGCAGACATTCAAGCTGAGGTCCATACTGACCCATTTTATTCAAATCTGTTTTCATCAATTCCTTATACAGTAAGAGGGAACCTAGTGAACCGTGATGATGCTTGGTTTAAAGATGTGCCACTCTTCTACCGAAGGCGGCCATTTCGGATTTTATAAAATGCTTGCCAAGGTAAAATAAAATTTCTGGTGGTCGGGCATGAAGGATTATACAAAATAGTACATTCGTGAATGTCATCCTTGCCAACGAGCGAAGACAGATAGTATGCGACCTGCTGGGTTGCTGCAGCCTCTTACAATATCAGAAAGGATTTGGGAGGATGTTAGCATGGATTCACTGCCTGGCGTGCACTTCACCTCGTATGATTCACTGCCTTCTGTCTCTGGCTTGATTCGCCTTGGTGGTATTGAATCTATCATGGGAAGACATTCATTTAGATAACTTATTTTATACACGTATCTCGAATTAATACCACATAGCCCTAATCGTCTACCCATACGATTTTCTCAGACTCGCACATATAATATAACACATAAGGTTCACATAATCACGTAAAACACATAGCACATAAAGCACATAATTGACTTTGGGCTCATAATTATCCTTAGAATCGATACTAGGCTTATACACACGCTAACAAACACTATCAGGTTCGATTTACAATTCTTCGGGATTTATTGGACTAGATTGGACACCTATTAGGGCCTATAACCAATTAACTACTACAAGACAACTCACTTCTGAAAGAAATTATGATTTATAGTAATTTTTAATGGATTTGTTTCATTTTTCTGAGTCTAAGGGTCTTCGTTTCACTCGAATTAGACTAACGGTTTAATTACAATGCAATAAACAAGATTTAATTAATTATAATTAATTAATCACAATTAATTAAACCTTAATTATATTTTTAAATCATTATTTAGTATTTATTGTAGTATAAATTAATTAATCCTTAATTATTAGAATTAACTACAACTTATTACAATTTATTACCAAATATATGATTTAATCGACTATTTACGAATAATTATTCGATACAAATAACTATAAAGACATTCTTTGAAGAAATAAACTATCGCTCGAATAATAATCCAACTTATCGATCAATTACTCGTACAACTACGAGTTACTCACATTATTCGACCAATTATCGAATTATTATTCATATCATTCGATATATTTTTAACCTTATTTATTACTTAATTCTTAAATAATAAATAAATAAATAAATAAATAAATAATTAAATAATCAATTTCAAGTTTCTAAATTAATAAAATAATTTAAAAATTAATTATAATATTTTTCAGAATTTAATACTAATTTTTAATAGATTTTTAGAATTTATAAAACTGATTTTGATTTACTAAAATATAAATAAATAATTAATAAATCAAAAACAGAAACTAGGAATTGATTTCTAGGTTTTCAGGATCAAACCCGGGTCGTTTCCCAGGTCGAAACCCGGTCGACTCCGGGTTCATGAAGAACAGGCCGACCGGCTACCAGAACCTGACACCGACGGCTTTTTCCGACGAGTAAAAATGACGACCAACCACAATAAAACCACGGTTTTCAGTCTCGTTTCGTTCAACAATCAAGCCCAATGATTTTCCCTGTCTTTCTCCTGCGTCATATATCGGCCCCGATGTCGGGAACCTCGCGAACGGCGGCGGCGGCGCCGTTTCTGGCGACGCTAAAATGAAACCCAATAGACACAAAACTGGTACCATTTGAACGAGGATTCAACGATCCACAATCCTCTAACAGCAGAATCATTCAACAACTATCAAATCATCAAACCCGAATTCGAAGAAATAAACCCGAAATTTTGAATCAAAATCATTTAAACTAAAGATATAATTGATAACAAAATTGAATAGAGAATCAAAAGAGCTTCACAACGGATACTTACATGTTTGATTTGGTTAACAGAATCACCATCAAAATCTGATTTGATTCCAAGAACTCCAAATCCTAATTTCAGAGAATTGGGGATTTTCTTGAATTTTCTGATTTTTTTATGATTAAATAACTAATTAATTATTAATAAATCAGCTATTTATATTTATGAAAATAATACCCCTAAATAAAATTAAGGGGCTAATTACACATCTAATAAAAATATTTGGCCCCAATTTTTATAATTTTTGGGTATTAATAATGAATTTTTAAATATCCAATAAATACAAAATAAATGTAAAAAATTCCCAAAAATTATGAATATTACAAAAATACAAAAACAATGATGTTTGATAATTTCATGATCATATAAAAATAAAAATGTGATTTTTGTGGGGGTTTTGACTCCCGAAGGGGTCCGAAAAAGTCATTTATCGCGAAAGTGGTAAATTTGTAAAATGTTTAGATGTTCAGAATGTCGATTTGGTATAGGCCATACTTGGAAAAATAGCACTACAAGAATAAAGGTTAAATGTGACGGAAAAAATCCGTCACGGATAATAAGGGTCTGTCACATTTAATAGATTTTCCGTCACATTTAGCTTAAATGTGACCAACGCAAATCCGTCACATTTCTTGTCATCACATTTAACAAATCAGTCACATTTAATTTTTAAATTTGACTGGCTTACCTATCAAATTTAATAATTATAAACGTGACAGAATCATATATCCCAAATATATTTTCCTAAATACCTAGACAAATTTAACAAAAATTTGAATTTCCCTCTATTTTTTAGCAATTCCCGCTTAATTTAAATGTATGACCGAGGTGGTCATGTTTAATAATTTTAAAATGTGACAGGGCTAATGACGTATATGTAATATTTTTAATAAAATTTAATTTTATATAATTAATATTGGTTAAGTTAATTATTCGGAATCAGTCACATATAATTGGCGTTATAATAGTTGCAATAATTACCACATTCATATAATAATACCAAACTAAATACATGTCTGAGTGCCATATTAATGAAACTGTAAAAATGCAATTCAACGTTACTGAGACTAAATTAACTAAAAAAAGTCATATATTAAATTAAATCAATAATAAAAATCAACAAGCAAACAAATAATAACAGGTAGTCTCTAGTCCCAGAAACCTACCAAATAAAAAGCTAAACTCCTAACAAACTAATCTAACTACATTTCATACTTGAAAAGAAAAACAAATCACCTGCTCAACCTAAAAGCATACTAAGCAAACATATCATCATCAGAGAGGTTAAGATTTCCCCTGTTGGTATCGTACAAAAAAAAGGAACAACCAGATGTTAAGAGTTGATACAAAGCAATACATTTCCAATTAAATAAGACTAGCATCAATTCTTTTTCGCAGCCACAACAATCACTTATTGATCTAAGGTCAAAGATTACTAGCATATAAACAATGCCAAATATCTAATTAAGTTCCATAGAAAAGCCACATAACTTACCTTATCTCCTCTTACTTAACATGTGGTATGATTGTAAAGATCTACATCAGTTTTACTATTTTTTTGGGTAATTCTATTCAACTACATAAGTGTAAAAACAATTCTACCATGTAAACTTCATTTTTGCATAATGTAAAGTTTTAACATGAAAGAAATAACAAAATATATTGTTTAAATCGCATAAGACCTTAATAAACCAAAAAATTAATACCTCGTTAATAGTCTTTCCAAACTTGTCAAGCATCTTGTCAATCACACTAGAGGCAACATGGATGTATTCAGTCCAATGAACATCATCTTTTGGGAGTGTGACTTCTACGAATTTCTGAATCTCACGATCAAGCTCTGAACGAGGTACAGAAGTGTTGTTATCATTAAATCTCGTATCAAGTGCATGAACAATGCACGCAGCATCACCAATTGCATGCTGGAGTAACCCATCTGGAAGGCGTGGAGACTCGGTTTGAGGTTTTAAACGCTGGTTTAGGGACGATGCATCAGGACCAAAAATTTCAGAAAATGTTGAGCGACCCTCCATGAAAACTCTATTTTTTTGGGCCCTTTTGTAGTTCGACAAACCACCCCAGCCTCAACTCTTCTGCGTTTACTCGGGGATAGATGAGGAGATGTGTGTGCCTCATCCTCGTTTCCTCCTGCACCCTCAGTGACTAAACTCTGTCTATACACTTCCCATGAATTTACCAGCATGTCCTAAACATTAAGTAGATGGTTACTCTAATTGCTTTAAAGAAACTCTAAAACTAATAGTTAGAAACTGGAAAAACATACCCTCATGTCTTACGACTCCTTTGTCCAAAAGGTACCTTGACCATCTCCTTTTTCTCATGGGTAGCCTCATAAAACTCCACAAGTGTTAATTGGCGTTCTTTCACATCCTCGAGCTCCTGTAAAATGATATAGTATTATTTCATCACATATTTTAACTTACAAATACATATAATTACATAATGGAAATAAATAGTAAAAAATATCATACTTTACACGTTAGAAATATTATAACCAAGACTATTAAGTTTTTTTTATTGTTATAATACCCAAAATAAATTTAAAATAATTTTTAATATGTAAAATATGATTTTAAAGACTAAATATATTTAATATACTATATGAGTTTAAAGAGTAAATAATTTGCACCAAGTTGTGTCTAAAATAAAATAAGATAGATAAAGTATCTGGAATCTGAAACAAAATTAGTAGAAAAAGGTTCACTTATGCAAGTTGTCACAACATGCTCTCATTCCATAATTTCTTTCATATCCCAATTGTGTTAACCTTTTACCAGCATGTATGATAAAGGACAAGTTTGACATAAAATGTAATTACTTACCTTTCTGAAAATGATATAGGGTTTCGCCCAAGTTGTGTGCACAATCTTACCATCATGTGATCGATTCTATAGACATGGCCTTAAACCTTTGGGTATCCCACCATTCACAAAGTGAATCCCATACAGATCTATTCAGATGTAGAGGATTAACATCCCAACGTGTTGTTCCTCGTGGCCCTTTATTTACCCTCTTATCACCAATCTCCTTTTCGCGGTACAACAAATTTTTTAAATTATTTTTCAAATGTTCCTTTATTTTATATCGCGCCTCCCCTGGACTAGTTCCTTGCGGATTGTCATAATATTTCTACCAGTGAATAACAATATAAGAAACTTTAACCAAACATAATGACAACTATATATTGTAACTAATCTGTATAGAAAAAAGGATGCACTATACATTACCTCAAATGTCTCAATCAAATTTGAATAAAAAGTGTCATCGAAAAAAGCAGAACGTGGTTTACCAGTAGTATGCACTGGCCCAACTGGCCAATGAGCTCTCACAATGGCTTTCAAAGTCTTTTTCTGAGTATTGTTATTTATACTACAAAAATGTGTTAATCGTTATTAACATAAAAATGAGATCATAAAATACAAAAGAGATTCAATTGTACTAAATCTGTTTTATAAATATAGCTAAAATAGCATGAGAAAAACTATACTCGAATAAAAATACTTTTCGAATGATCCTTTTGCTATAATATTTTTCCATTCCTCGTAATTTTTTAAGAGATATTTGCAACGTCTTTTTAATGTACTAATTGACTAAAGATTCAACCACTACACCATAAAATGCCTATTTCAACATCTTAATCATGGATGTTGCTAAATTATGTTACATTAGCTACACTAATTTTGACCTACTACAACACTGTATTTTTATGTTACCTTAGACACAAATATGGTGTTGCTCTAGACAGAAAGTGTTCCATGTTAAAAAATACATGCGTTATGTTGCCTTAGACTCATTAAAATTTAGTTTACTATATCTTTAGATAAAATTAAATTTTAAATAATTATTTGACTTTTTAAAACTATCTATATTGATAAAAATAATTTGAATGTGTTGATATTTTTATAAGAAGTCAGAGTCTATCAAATAAATGAATTGTTATTTTTAATTTTGAAAGCATTTTTCATTAGATTTAAAAAGGACATGTTTTTAAAAAATACAAATAAATATTCTTCAACAAATTTAAAATAAAGTATATATTGTACAGGAGTGGCACGTAAAACCATGAAATGTTAGAGTGGTTAAAATGACCGCCCGTCCAAAAAATTAAAAAAATAAGGTATTAAAACTCACTTTCACAAGAAAAACTAAAATCTATTTCTCCCCCTCTCTCTTATAATTATGGCACCTTCAGTTTCTTCTAATTTGAGGGATTCTCAACTGCTTCTTCGAATTGGGGCTTCTTCAAATCAGGGCCTTTTATAATTTTGAAGACTGTTCAATGGATTTGGGGGTAATACCCTTTCTTACTTTTTATCAATCTTGCTTTCCCTCCCCACTCGTAGGTATCGTTTTCGTCTCTCTCTCTCTCTCCCTCTCTCTCTTATTTCTTCAAATTTGGGTTTGATACTTTTCAAATGATTTGGTTTGAGGATTTTGTTTAATAGTTCAATCGATTGTTTAATCGATTAATTTCTTGGACTTAATGGGTTCTTTGATTTAGTTGAATTGATTTGGTTCTTCACATAAATTTCTCTCGACTTTAACTAGTTACGGTGTCTCGAGATTTTATTTCCGTACTCAAATTCTGCTTTAATGTTAGTTGCGAAAGTTCAAGAGACCTAATTTCAGGTATTTTTCTCATTTGTTTTCTCTGAGCATTGTAATGTGGTTTCTATGAGCGAGATATTTTGGGGATATTTGATTTATTTAATGTCAATTTAAGGTGGTTTCTATGAGCAGGAGCATGTTTCTCAACATAGTCAGGTCAGTAGCTTCTCTAATTTTTAATCCATGGGTAGTTATACACTAATGCATACTTCAATGTTTATAAATTAAGCCATTCTCTCTGTATCAGGCTGATTCGTTGATTATGTTGTCGTTTGAGTGTCCCAGCTCTACAACATACTCGATGCTTTAAATTAATAAGCTGTTGGTAATATATCTTCCTTAAATGAAATGTTTCTCTTTGATGACACCTGCTAACTATGTATATATATGTGACTTTATGTTGCACACACACATGCTAATTGTGATTAAAGGTTTGTTTATCTCACTTTATTTGACTCATGAATATTCCTGAAGTTAAGTTATAGTTCTTTCATTTATCCACCATATGATTTCCTTGGTACAACTAATGAATCCTAGTAATCCTTGGTACTTTTATATTTGTGATTGTGACTTTATAGTTTACGGTATCTTTTACTTCTTGAGACAACATCACACATCTCTAAGAGATTAATCTGTAAATTTTCATCCTGATGAAAAGAAAAAGAGCTTTAGTTTCAGTTTATATATTTGACTGGATTGAACTGAATAACTGTTAAGATATTGTTTTGTAATCTCTTTTATTTTTATTTTTCTTGGTGGCACTGTTTCACCAGATGTTTATGCTTGGTTAGTTACTTATTGCCTATAAATTATCAAACTTGATTGGAAATAAGATGTATTTTAACAATTTTATGGGTGAATACTATAGTAAATTAGTAATGAACTTCCGGTGCTGTTAATGCATTCAAACAAACAATATGGATCACAGTGCCTGGGATGAATCTGCATTCATATATCTTGCCTTGTCCTTCACAATTTTAAAAGTTAAAGATTGGACTCTGCATTCCATCTCAAATATCGTTCTTTGTTATTAATTATTCTCAGGCTCTTAGCTTAATAATGGATTCACAATGTAACTTTAATTCAAGTATATTTCATTGGCGGTGGTGTGTACACAAATACAATGCATTCGCTACATAAAGTGAACATGCAAAAACAAAATGAGTTCGTCATCGAAGTGGGATTTCAGCTTTGCAAAAAGATTATTCAAGAAAAGGCTGATGTATGGAAGTCAAGGAACTACCAGACAACATATACTGCCAAGTAAAAACTAATTATGTGATGTACTTAAAATGATCAAATGGTTCAAAGTCTCGTAAATATTCCATTTACGAGATACATCGCGTTATAGCCTTATAGACAATAAATATGACAGTCTCGTAAATATTTTATTTATCTTTAGGTGCTAGTTGTACTTAAATATAATTTTACAACTTGGTTTTTGATATATTGATCCCTGTTAATCATGGAAACAGTTACCCTCTTCCGACTCGTGTAGACTACTACATGCTTTGATAATTTGTAGTAGTATGTATATTCCTATTGGTTGTAGGTCTTGATGATCTTCCCAGTAGATCAGACCCTGACCAGCCCTTGAAATAAAACACTGTAACTGAAGAGTACTAGTTTGATACACTTTAATTTAATGCTTTCCAGTGTAAAAACACTGCTGTTCTTGGAATTTAAGTTATTATAATTCTTTTTAGTCCTCAAAACTCCCCTGAATTATATGTTCAAGGATCAGAAGGTGATCTGGTTATATGTTGAATATTACATTATGATCTGGCCATAGAAAAAATATTATTCAATTATTCTTCACTCTTTTTTTAATCATAAGCCCACGTTTTAACATTCTCATATATTTCTTAATTTATTCGCTAGAAGCTAGTTCAAGCAATGAAATAATGAGAAGAATGACTACATTCGTGTTTAACGACACATCCCATTCTTGGAGCAAGCACAAGGTTTTGGTTTGGCTGGTAAGCACACATCTATGTAAATGTATTAAGAATGAACTTGATTTCTGTCTGAAACATTTGTTTCGAAACCTTATCTTTCTGATAACCTGCTTTCCACTCCATAATTCACTGTCTTGATAATTTTATTGTATGACATGTCTCAATTGCTTTGGAGGTCAAGGTCATGTTTTCCGAGTTTGCAGCTTTGTTTCAGTCGCCAATTTTGGAGTTCAATAAACTGAGCTGACTACATGGCTTTGCGACTAGGATTCATAACAGTGAGTTTGTATTTGGACTATAAAGAAATCATTATTTGTAAAATCTGACAAAATATTTTAAAGATCAAATTATCATGTAAAATGTAACAGGCTGTACAGGCTGTATATTAGTTAAAATTTGTAAAAACTGATGAACAGGCCAGGATTCAAATTTAACAGACCAGAAGCAAAGAATAAAGTCTGTCATTTGTTCCTTTGTGATTTATTTCTTTAGTGGACTTTTAGTACAGAATGGTGTCGTGGCAGAGCAGCAACAAGATTCTACAGAAATGGGTAAAATGGAAGCCAGACTTGTTAGCACAACTGAAGAATCTAATATATGTGCTCTCTCTTTTCCGTGTTGCTAAAGATAGCTGCCAGATTAAGTTAATTGCGATTCTCGTAAAGTAGACTTTTAATGTTTGTGTTTAGTAGATTAAGAAGTTTGGGATGTATTAGATATAGTATATTGAATTTGTACATCGGTTTTATGGAATGGTATTGTTGGATGGATCATTGGGTTAATGAATTTGTTTTTGGGATTGCATAAATATCAATAACAAATTTTCATTTTTTTTATTAGCAAAGTGTTATATTAGCTTTATAAAATGTTACAATAACAAAAAAATGGAACCCATATTCCACGTAATAACTGTGGGCCCCAATGTGGGTCCCACTTTTTTAAAAACATTTTGGAATTTTAAGGTAACATAAAAAATAAGTTACAACTGATCTATCTTTTTATTGCATTAGCAAGCTAAGGCAAAATAAAAATAAGTTAAAATACGATATTGTCTTAGACACCAAAGATGTTACCTTAGACCCCTAAGGCAACATGAAAAAATCTATCTTTAAAAAAATGTTACCTTAGCTTAAAAGTGGGGCAAGAGCAACATATTTACCCCCTAATACAACGTTTTTCTAGTGTTACAGTAGGCATTTTATGGTCTAGTGAACAGTTTCTAATTAAGACTGCAAAATGACTTAAGGAGAAGATACAAACAGCAGGATCATGTGTCAAAATATAAACAATAGAATTGTCGAGGTATTTGAAGAAGATATTTTATTAAAAAAATAAATCTCATGTTCAGCCCTCCATCTTCATTAAAAGTACTTCAGGGGTTTTCTTTATGTTATACTAACAATTTTCAGTGGAGATTTGTTCGGCAATAATGACATGCGAAAAAGTATTAGGTGGAGAGATCAAGATTATTAATCTTGAAAATGAAAAGGTGTTTAGAAAACCCCATGTGTATCTATGTATGTGAGATTGAACTAACAAATTGCACTCCGAGGGCCATAAATATATTCAAGAAATAACAACACAATGTGAATTAAGACTTGCATTCTGCGAGTATTCAAATAAATACTTAAAAGAGGCTACAAGAAAAGACAATGTAGTTTGGTATGTAACTATGTATTAAAGAAGATATGCATATGAAAATTGTACTATGTAGTTCTGCACCATACATGAAAAAAAACTTGCATTTATTAGTGTACCATATACCACATTGAAACAAAGGTGTAATAAGTTCTTTCCAGGTCAGTACATATCTAGCTTCACTAAAAATAAATGATATATTGAAAATTCATTAAAAAGAAGGCTTACTATTTTCCGGTAAACTCCACAGTTTCCTTATTTGGTTCACCATCTTTGGGTATTTTGTGGAAGTCACCACAAGATACTGACATGTCCGCCCTCTCGAAATAATGAGTCAACGGGCTAGAGGTGTCTTCGTTGCTACCAGTTTCCCCACCCCTCTCTCGGCCAGTTTCCTCACTCGTGGACCATTCACCCCTATAACCCCAATTTTCTCTACTAGTAGTAGTTCCTCTGCCCCCGTTCCACCTCCCCATCTACCATTTCCAGCCCCCCGTCTTATTACTGGGACAACCATCATAACCAGTACCGAAAACAGCAAAAAAATAAATACGGTTGACACCTGAAAAAATTATGATGATAAATTCATAATAAATATTATTTCTAGAAATATGAAACCAACATATAAAATTTAAGAAAATAAACTACAAGCTACAAAATATTATTAAAACCGAGTGAAGCACTGTTTTAAAAATAATTGTGCCAAAAATGAGGATGGTGTTCTGTTTCACAAAGAGAAGGTATAGATAGAGAATTCACCAACCCTACTGTACTAGTAGAAACTTTTTCTTTAACATTCACAAAACACTTCATCCCTAACATAAATAGAAAATCAACCAGCTCTTTACTCATACAAACACTTGTATACACACACACACAATTACCCCATATTTATAAACATTAAATTAACTTTGTTAAAAATTATATTCCTAGTTATGAGAATATACGAAACAAAAACTATTATCAGATTAGAATTTTAGTAGGATGTCCAAGCAAAAAAGGAGCACATCCCTTATCATTTAAAACCCTAAACCCAAAATTTATAAACCAACATTCCAATACCTGTGTCGGTGCGTCCATAGCAATAGTTCTAAGACTTTGAAAAACTGAAACTTTAGTTCCGTCAAGGGCTTCAGCACAGCTTGAGATTCGAACAATTCTTTTCAAAGGGGCCATATAACTAAACACAAAATATAAAATTGGTTAGCTGACTATTTAGAGATCACAAAAGAAACTATAATTTAGATAGTTACCTTAAGGAATAGTTGCCGGCCAAAAGAGCTTATGGAACACAGTAGTAGTTCTAAGAATAGCTAGTGGGGGAATAGGAGAAGACAGACGATTGAAAAAGAAAACTACCTCTCACATTCAAAGTGAACTACGTAGTTGGACTTCTATTTTATATTAATTTTTCATATTATTTATCATACTTTTGTTTGTTGAGATTATATATTTTTAAGATATTAAAATATTTACATATTAAATTAAAAATATCATTTAAAATATTTTATGAGATGTCACCAATTCTATCATATATGTCACTTATTTTCTACCGGAACCGTATCATTTAACTACTTCTTGCATATAAAATTATTATCTATTAGGGATATAAATCTATTCTCGTTTTCTAATTTACAAAACAAGATAGATTTAATAGATAATATGGATTACCAAAGGTAGAGAAGTTTAATAGGTAATATGGATTTTAATTTTTTGAAATAGAAAATGGTTGTACAACTAATAATAAATAATAATATTGGTACAAAATTTATTAAATTTAATGAGACATAAATAAATAATATTTTTTCCAAAATTATTGGAAGTAAAATTAACCATTCTTAGTAATATTTTGAACTAAATTAATTTTTGGATAAGGTGTTAAGAGAATACGACTATGGTGATCATGGTTAGTGTTGAACATCTGAACCAAAACTAGTCTCGTAATTCTGATTCACCTCATTTATTAAACCAAGATTCGTGATTTGATTCCGATTTTATCATAAACCAATTAGCTATTATACCGAGTTACATATATATAATAAATATATACATTAAATTAGTAGCTATATCAGCTCAAGAGATCATCTTGAGTCTCTATAATGTAAACATAATTACTCCCTATTCAAACTTTATCGAATTTGTCATTATTTAAAAGCTTTTAGTTTAATACGAAGTACAAATTTACCCATTTCATTGTTTATCCCTTTGAAAGATCTATTAATTATTGGGTTGCACTTGTTATTCAATTAGTGCAAGTTTTTTATTAGTATTATCGAAGAACTATTATTTATTATTACCTAATTAATAAATCAGAATTTGGAGGCTATTAATGCATTCACTAATATTCTTAGTTAATGATAATTATTGTATTACCATTCAGAAACTGATTAATTCGCTAAACCGAAATATCTAAGATCATACCGCATGGCTCGCGTTAAATGAATTGGGGATCACGAGTTAGTTTAAAATTTTAAAAAACCACAGCGTATAGATTGGTTTAGGTTCGACCTCTAATCCGAACCAAACCATATCTCAATCACCCTAAATAGTGTTCGAAAACTAATCAGAATATCACATTTACCTAGAAATGAAAATTCGTTCGTTTCGTATAATTTGGAGGAGAGTACTTTTAGGGTGTGTTTGGTATTGTTGTTGCTGAGAGCAACAGCAACTGAAAAGCAGTTAAAAAACTGTTGGGTAAAATTCAAAAGCTGAATTTGGGAAAAGTACTTTTGGTCTAAAAACTATTAGAGAAAGCAAGTAACCCCATGCTTTTAGAAAAAAGCCGCTTCTCAGTTTTTGTGGGAAGGAGATGCTGATTTCACCGTCAAACTTTACCAAAAACATTATTATTTTTAATTTTTTGCATCAAAATAGATATATATCAAAAAATTTACCAAACAGTAATTTGATTTTTATAACAGCACTTTTTCTAACAGCACAATAATTTTTAATAGCAATCTCAAACATAGCCTTAATAGTCATGTCTTTAATCAGTAAGTGAAAAGTTTCATAGTGTGGTTAAATCTTGTTAAAGTTTAAAATTAAACATAAAACTATTTTATATTTACTTCTATAAAGGATATATATGTAGAATATGTATTCATAAAATATTATAATATTTATTAATTTCGTATTTTTTATTTCATTTTATGTGGTGTATTCGAGGGCAAACTCAAAGTTAACACTAAATTAGTTCGTGCAATTTCTTGTTAGTCTACTTTCTTGTTTGTGTATCAAAAAAGTAAACACAAATACAAAAATTTTAGTGTGGTGTACAAAATTTTCTGGTATACATTCACCTACTGAATAACTTATATTTGATAGAATTAAGTATAACGAAAGATTTCAAATTTTAAAATGTTTATAATATATCTTTCACAATTTTAATTACATTAAATTTAAAAATATGTTTAATCTTATTTTCAATCGAAAATTTTAAATTTAAATTTGTAATATATTTTTTTTATATAGATATAGATTTTGTTAAAATTATACGAAAAATGTCAAATATTCCAACATTGTTATTAAAACAAATTCAAATCTACCAAGAAAGTATTGTAGCCATGTTACTAAAAATTTTTTTAACAAAAATCCAAGAATCACTCTCTTGGTAGTTGTTTTTTTGACACCACTCTCCACGTAGTTAAATACAAAAAAATATATAAAAGATCCATACCCTTGCATTAACCTTAACAAACAAATACCCATACATTCTCTCCAAACTTTATGGTGATCACAAAAAAAAGGAAGAAAAGTGCAGTTCTTTTAAGGGACAGAGTATAAATCAAAACAGAGTATTATGCAAATAAGAGGGACCATGAGGCAAAGTATTTATGATTCTACATCCACCAAAAATTCCTGCCACTACCCAGTTAAACATCTTTTATTTGCACTCCAAACTAGCCCCTGATCACCAACCTCAGTGCAAACTTTATGTACATATACTTTTTACAATAAAATCTGAAAAAAATTAGCTACAAGAACATAATAATCACAAGGGGTTACCAACATTTCTAGGTAGGAAACATAAAATAGATCCGAAAAGATCTAGTTTTAATAATTAATGTTTGTCTAGTACATACCATTTCATGAAATGGTATGTATTCACCAAGAACTAAAAGGAACTACAGAAGAATTGGTCACATTTTTCTTCTGAATTCAAGCAAAATATAAAAGGTACAGGAAGTAAGAAGTACAAAAAACATAAACAAAATATGTTTGTCAAATCCAATGTGTATAATGTTTTCTAAAACTATCTCATTGTAAGATTAAGATAGATGCACATCTCATTGTATGACTAACATAATGAGTAAAATTAATCTCAAGGCAAAGCATATCTGTAGTTATACCACAAAAATATGTACTTAGTAATTTAAGTCAGTAAGACCAGCAGCATATTATCAGCTCAAGTACATAAGATAAGTACATATAATAACCATGGATGTCCAGGAGAACTTTTTCTGTAGTACATACCTCGGGTCCTCTACGCTTTAATCATCGATGTCCAGGAACTGAAATGATTTTCCAACACATTTCACCTCATCTATAAATAAAAAATAAATAAGCTGAATTAGAGAATTTGTTGCAGAAATGAGCAAATTTAGCTGCAACTGAGGTGCAGCTAGAAGTGCAGGACATCCCTCATATTGAAAGAACGGCTCAGTGAGAATGACTTGGGACATCCCTCATATTGAAGTTCCTTAAATTTCAGAAATATAGAAAAAATAAATCATATATCTGCAATCACTAATTTTTGTAGTCCAACACAACAAACTCAATAGATTTTAATTTCCTACTATATACAATAATAAATCTCCACTCCAGTAAATCTCCAGAATCTTACACAATACTGCAGAAATTTACTACAGGGAAACCAGGAATCACACAGAATATAAAACTATATGAAACTCATAGGAAAAGGAGTGAAATCATATAAAATTATACAGTATTTAATCATGCTTGCCAACAATCTGAAACACCAAAAACTGCAGGTTCAAAACAAATAAAATATGAAATTTAGAAATACTGAAATCTGACAACATCATTATCAAACTCTGGAATACTAAAAAAAATCTTGTTTTTCACTGACAATTATATGAATGGCAAGAGCTGCTTGTATATGATCGGCGAAACAGAAAAATACCAACAGACCTGCATTTTGCATCTCAACACCTTGAAAACAGGAAAACATTAACAGAGAAATCACCTGGTAAATAACAATGTAACCTTATATTTCTTTATTATTTATACAAGTTTGGTAGATTAGATGCATAACAAAGTAAAATTAATACCAACCAATATTTGAGTAAAATTACAAATCAGTAAAAAGTTCAAATTCAAATGTAAAATTATGATGAATCTTCATCACCTTCACTAAACTCATCAGTACTTGAGTCAGCATTCTCATTGTTAGTAACATTTGCTTCTTCATTCCTATTTTTAGCAGCATTTTCTTCTTCATTCTCTTTGTCAGTAGCATTTTCTTCTTCATTTTCAGACAAATTCTCATTATTATTTCCACAAATTCTGCAATCAATGAAAAAATATGATGGATCGTCAATAATTATTGGTTCAACCTGGAACGTTGATGCATTTGACACCTCTTCCTGGAAAGCATCATCCAAAGATGATGTAGTTTCATCAAGAGGGGGGGGGGGGGGTTTAGTTGTCACCACTGTGTACCACTGAGAACTTTGATTATTGATGTTAGGAGCATAATAAACTTGTGCGGCTTGGCTAGCCAACACAAACACATCTTTTGCATTTAGCTGCGACTTGACATTTACGGTTGTCATCCTCTGTTTATCCACTTTTATATTCCTTGTGCTATCAAACCAGTGACATTTGAATAGCATAATATGGTGACCATTGCAGTAAGTCAGTTTTAGTACTTCTTCCAACTTTCCGTAATAGTTGCCACAAACTTCATTGTAACAAGTACCTGCAATGTGTACAAGTACCTGCTTCAGTCCCAACACAAGAAAAAAATGTTATACAGAGAAACAATTTAAATCGGTCAGTTAATACCAAGGACACAAATGCCTGAATTTGGAGAAGTTATTTGATTAGAGTCAGCAGAGGGAAATTTATATCCATTACAATAACAACCGCGATACGACTGCACAATTGGTACTGGACCTCGAATCATGTCATTGAATTTGTCATCAAGCTCTTTATTTGTTCTTACCTAAATGCATTAAAATGCCAATCAGTTCAATCTAGAAAATAAAAAAAGTGGTAAGATAAATAAAATTGTTGACATGCATACTCTTTCTTCAAACCAACGAATAAATTTCTTCTTTGCATATGCTTCGAAGATTGAAGGGTCTAGGTGTGCCTTCTTCCCGTACACTAAATTTTCGAATTCTCTGAAATTAGTAAAGCAAAAATGGTAAAATAATTAACATCCACAATATACAAAATATAAAATGCAAAACATTGGCATACTTACTCCAAGTATTGTGCAACCTCTGGCATATTGATCAAGACATAATAAGTCACAATCTCAAATTCTTTTTCAGTTAAAGCCTTTTTTTTCTCTGCTCCAATAGTACTCGTTGGATATGTATAAGCTTCTAAGAAATGCGGATTATGATTTTGACGTGGTGCCTCATTACGTTGTAACCGATTATGTATAGTTGGCACACCCGACTCAAAGTAAAGTGAGCAAAAATTTACAAGCTCCTCTTCGACATAGCGTTCCGCCATTGAGCCCTCCACACGGGCTTTGTTCTTTATTGTTAGCTTCAACTTACCCAAGTATCTTTCGAAGGGATACATCCACCGATATTGGACCGGGCCACCGAGCTTACAGTCTGTTGCTATGTGAACAGGTAAATGCTCCATTGTATCAAAGAAACCAGGAGTAAAAAGCAAATCAAGTTTACATAATATCTTTACGATATCCTTCTCCATCTTTTCAAGATCTCGTTTCTTCAACCATGTAGAGTATAAATCTTTGAAAAAATTGCACAACTCAATAAGAGCTTCACCAACCGACTAGGGAAGAAGGTCACGAGCAACAATAGGCAAAAGTTTTTGTAGAAATACATGACCATCATGAGATTTCATACCTTTAAATTTTCCTTTTTTCTCTTTGCTACACCGAACTATGTTCGAGCTACAACCATCTGGAAGTTCTAAATCTTTAAGCCATTTACATAATTTATCGACTTTTTCCTGTGTAAGAGCATATTCTGCATTTGGCTTTGTACCATCCTCTCGAATCCATAACTCCTTTCGTATATTTAAAAGCTTGCAATCCTTTCTTGATTTAAGTTTATCCTTTGGTTTATCACCATCGTCCAAAATTGTATAGAATATATCGTCAAATATATTTTTTTCAGTGTGCATGACATCTAGACAATGGCGAAGACGAAGTACCTCCCAGTAAGGAAGCTCCCAGAACATAGACATATGAGTCCAATTATGGTTTACCCCAAAATCAACATGTTTGCGCCAAGCTTTTTTCCCGTGTGGAAAGAATTTAACACGTTGAAAATGTATCTTCATCTCCTGACCGGAGTAACGAGTTTTAACTGGTCTCGTTTCTCTTGCACCATATTTATTATTCTTTCTCAAAGGATCACCAGGCTCTAAAAAAATTCTAGACGTGCCAAAATAACTAGGCTTTCCTCCGTACTTCAGTTGAAACCCTTTTACATCTCCAACACAGACTGGGCATGACATCTTTCCATGTGTTGACCACCCACTAACCATGCCATATGCAGGAAAATCACTAATAGTCCATAATAGCGCAGCCTTCATTACAAAATTAGAGTGTGATGCTTTATCGAATACTATTACTAGTGTTATGTAAATGAGGTTCAAACAACAGGTCTTGTGTCTTGTTGCCTGAACACCTTATTTAGATGATTGTTTTACACATTGTGACAGTAACCATTGTCTGTTGAGTAATGGTAAAAAAAATAAATTTGAATTGCATATATGCAAGTCCCCACAAAACAAATCCAAAAATATTTAACCAAGAAATTTCCAAACCATGAATCATTCAACCAATAAACTAACAATCAAAAAATCATGAGCCAAATCAAAAACCAAAAATACTACCTTAAATGGACGAGTTCAACTATTAAACTAAAAGTTTGGCGATAAATAGATACAAATCAAAGTGTACTCTTTTTATAGCAATACAAAGCTGCAAAATGCAATCTCCATTTCATAGAGACCGCATTTTGCACCTCTTGTATTACTATAAAGAGAGTAAACCTGGACACGTATACATTCATCAACAAACTAAATATTTTTACAAATTTACAAGTTCATCTATGAATTGAAAAATATACAAATTAATCACACTGCCATAATACTACAAGTCAGTGAAGAGCCTCCGGTAATTGGTGTGAGGTAATTATCATCATCACTGGTTGTGCAGAAATCTTAATGATTGATTGTGATGCATGGATTAACGTCGGCTATTTTCTTAAGTAACTGGGCCATGTTCTCCGGCACCTTCCTCTTTGCTGATCTGCAGCTTGTCCTGGTCTTGCAACAGTTTTTCTTTAGCCAATTTCTTGAGCTTAACCTGGAGATCTTTACTCATCTTCCTCTTGTACATTTTCAGCAAATGTAATAAACTCTTCTATAATTGGTTTCTCTTCCTCTCCCTGAAAATGTAAATAGGATAATGCTGTAGCTGAATGTCTGGATATAAACGTAAACAACCTCAATAAAACAGTTAATGAACCTGAATAGTAAATCATAAAATCCCTTAATAAAATTAGCTCATGTAATTAAGAAAAACAGTATTCAAATTTACAAGCAACATTTTTGCATTAGTGATTTCTTTAGGAAAAAATCTTAAACATATAATAACCAAACACATAATAGAACAAAATCTTGCTTATAAAGAGTGTCTACAATATTTGCTTCCTTGGAGATTAGAAATAATTAATACTAGAATTTTACAGTTAATATTGGTAGGTACATATAAAGTAATGGAGTCCTAATAACTCACAAGTGGTTGTATAAAGCAATTGGTAGGTTTATAAAAAGTTAGGATGGAAACAATAGTTTAAACTAAGTGGTTTTACATATCTAACTATTATGTTATTAATAGGATTTCTTAAACATGTTCTTCAACCACAAATACAAGCTCATTCCTCTAGCATACAACCTGGTTCTAGCAATGTTATGGCGTCACCCGGAGAACGTAGAACTAGATGAAGTAAAAGTTGTGCACTATTGTGCTGCTGTAAGCTCTCTTCTGCAATAAAGTATATCTCGAAATAATGAATATAACTAAGCTGTCTGCCCTAAAACTTTGACATATTTGGTTTAACTTGCTAATATAGGGATCAAAGCCATGGAGGTACACTGGCAAAGAAGCTAACATGGACAAAGAAGACATCAAAATGTTAGTTTCCAAATGTTGGGATATTTACAATGACGAGTCACTGGATTTTAAGGCTGAGAACTCTGCCCAAGAGGGAGAAAACTGCTAGAGATCATCTGTAATGGCTTCCATCCAAGAACATGAAATTTCTTATGTCCCTGCACAATTGACTGCTTAAGGATGTGGATAATGTAGCTAAATCTTGAGTGTTGTGTTGGTTAACTCATAATACTAGGATTTTTTAAGACTACTAGCTAGTAGTTACGCTAAGATATTTGTTTTTGAGCGTGAAACTTGACAAAGTATATATACGTCCTCAATAACGTAAACCATGTACAATTATTAGCATTGAAATCAATAAACCCTATATTTTATTCCAATTGATATAGAATTACTTTTAATAAGAATAATAAAAATCTCATCAGTCACAGGACCACAACTTCAGGATATATGCAAGTAGTAAACAAATCAAAACTTATTATATCACTAAGAAGTACAGACTAAAGACCAGGCATACAAATTCTGCAATTTAAAAACTAATACATAATAGAAAGGCTGGTTCAAAAGTTTATAAAGGCAAGGTAATTGTGATAATCATAAATATCTCCTGACACATACTACAGAGAATTAGGAAATTAATACTTTGTCACTAGCTTACTATCACTATTTTGAAATTTTTATAATACTCAACCTGTTAAAATGCCTGCAAAAGTACCTAAATCAGTCGATCAATATTCATATTAACATAATAAATAATGAAGGCATTAATTATGATTCACAAAAGGAAGTATTTATATGTTCTGATACTCTAAACTTGACTAGCTTAAGGTCATAATTCTTTATATATGTAATTGCACAACTGCCTCCAACTTGTATTAGATGTAATATGAGTAAAGGCAACTCGTCGTTTAAGCTACTTTTTCTATAGAGAGATATCCCTAGCATGCTCAAATTATGTGGCAAATCATACTCGACACTTGAAACTTCTTCGACGAAAGTGAATAAAAAAGGAAATAAAACCTAGCATGCTCGAATTATGTGGCAAATCAATGTCTTAAGGTTGACAGTCTACAAGTTGTAACAGGACAGAACAACAAAGATAAAGAACAAGTATACCAAGAAGACATATTAGGAGGGTAGCTCCCATTCCTATATATAGACCAAAGAACCCCTCATCTCTGCATATCGTACAAAGCGTGTGCCCCATACCCTGATAATATTCTTCTTCTTCCCCATTCCAGACTGATATTTAATTCAATTAAATTCAATAACCCTTCCCTACCTAGAGTACTTCTTGTTTCTCTATCTAGATTACTATCATCAAATGAGGTGATTAATGAAAATTACTTAATCGATGTGATTTTGAAAAAATCAAGGTAATAAATCGTAGATGGAAGAGCGGCAGAGAAATGAAGGAGAGGAAAGGGAAAGGTAAATTGGGGGAGCTGGGAGCATATAAAAAATTAATTAAAGGAAAGAAGTAGTGTGATTGGGAAAAAAAGGGGGGAGATAAAGGGGGCAAATGAAATTTGGAAGAAGGGGGAAATGAAATTTGATGAGAGGGAATGGAAATGAAATGTGAAATTCATCTTGCATATTTAAAATAATTTTTTCGACGATCCAACCGTACGGATGTTAAGATATATCAATTTTAGTCATATAAAAAAATTATTAAAAAAATTTAAATTCATCTTGCATGTCAGGATTAGAAAACTTCAGTTAATGTACCCCTCCCGACAACGAGACTCGTTCCCGATTAACAAGATTAATATTTAAAATGATTTTTTCGACGATCCAACTGTACGGATGTTAAGATATATCAATTTTAGTCATATGAAAAAATGATTAAAAAATTTGAAATTCATCTTGCATGTCAGGATTAGTAAAATCCAGTTAATGTACCCCTCCCGACAACGAGACTCATTCCCGATTGACAAGCTTAATTTTTAAAATAATTTTTTCGACGATCCAACCAAACGGATGTTAAGATATATCAATTTTAGTCATATGAAAAAATTATTAAAAAATTTGAAATTCATCTTGCATGTCAGGATTAGAAAAATCCAGTTAATGTACCCCTCCCGACAACGAGACTCGTTCCCGATTGACAAGATTAATTTTTAAAATGATTTTTTTGACGATCCAACCGTACGGATGTTAAGATATATCAATTTTAGTCATATGAAAAAATTATTAAAAAATTTGAAATTCATCTTGCATGTCAGGATTTGAAAAATCCACTAAATGTACCCCTCCCGACAACGAGACTCATTCCCGATTGACAAGATTAATATTTAAAATGATTTTTTCGACGATCCAACCGTACGGATGTTAAGATATATCAATTTTAGTCATATGAAAAAATGATTAAAAATTTTGAAATTCATCTTGCATGTGAGGATTAGTAAAATCCAGTTAATGTACCCCTCCCGACAACGAGACTCGTTCCCGATTTATAAGATTAATTTTTAAAATGATTTTTTTGACAATCCAACCGTACGGATGTTAAAATATATCAATTTTATTTGATTAATATTTTATTTTATTTGATTAATATTTAAAATATTTTAAAACAATTATATAATAATAATAAAATACACTCAAAACAAATTTTTTTTGCTCTTCTTATATAAACACATCTCCCATGAAATTCTCTTTGTTTCCCCCCTTTGCCAAATATTTTTTCCCTCCCCTCATCTTGGAGTATACTCTAACCCTATTTCTTTTATGTTTCATCTACCGCCTCTCTAATTTCACACTTACATGCTCTGTCTTTCTCAATTCTCTTTGTTCTCTTCCCTAGAATTTCATTTCCCTTTCTCACAGCTTTTGTCTTAAGACTTTAGATTCAAGGTACTGTTCCTTTCCTAATTATTCAACATCACTCTCCGCCAAAGTCACAACATAAGTGAAGGGGTGTGTAAACAGCTGTAGTCCCGCAAGGAGGTCGGCAAGGGGCAAAACAGAGACGCAGAGAAAGGAGTTGAAGAATTGGTGAAAAAATACAAGGTGGATGGGAGAAAGTAAGCAAAGATTGGTGAAGATGACAAAGGGGATTATGGGTCAAAATGAAAACCCAATAACCCAATTTCAAACCAAGTTCAACAAATTGGAAATTGGGTTTAAGAGGAGCCCAATATTTAATTCGCTGGAATTAGTAAGTTAATTGAGTCCTTTACAATTTTATGTTATATTTTGAGATGGGTTTTTTTAGAACTGGGTGTATAATAAGCTCTGTTTCTCCTCTGGTTGGAGATGTAGCTCTGGGTTTCGAAGCTGAGGCTATTTTCAATCAGGAATTCATTTAGTGTAAGCTTCTTTTTTCAAACCATTATCTTTATTTTACATGCAATTTGAATTATTGGGTGTGGATCTGAAATGGGCTTTTATTGTTTATTGCTAATTTAGAGCAAATAATTTTTTTTGTTGGTATGTGGAAATGAGATAAAGATTGATTCTTTGATGACCCATTTTAGTTAGTGTTAATGGGTTTTGTTTGTTTTTCTGTTTAATGCTTTTTAGATAAATCTTGGGTTGCTGACAGGCTCATTTTTTAATTAGTTGAGGCTTTGATTTTTTAATTACTTTTAAGTAGTCAAGGATGTGGCTCAAGTAGAAGAAAAAGGTTGCCTCTGCTCTTCTTCCTGTTTCTATCATCGCTGAAGTCGATCTTTATAAGTTCGATCCATGGGAATTGCCAGGTGATTTATAAATATGTGATTATTTGTGTACAAGGTGATAATCATTTATTTATGAGGATGATGTGTTATGTTATTATATTGGAGATTGGTGATGATGTGTTCTGGTTTGAAAAATGCAGCAAAGGCTTCAATCGGCGAGCAGGAATGATACTTTTTCAGTCCAAGGGATCGGAAGTACCATAATGGTGCCTGGCCAAATCGTGAAGCAACTTCAGGGTATTGGAAGGCCACTAGAATTGATAAGCCAGTGCTCACAACCAGTAGCACCAGAGGATCTCAGAAGGTTGGTGTTAAGAAGGCACTTGTTTTTTATGGAGAAAAGCCAACAAAAGGGATTAAAACCAATTGGATCATGCGTTGGAGTTATATTGACTAGCCAAGAAAAAATATCGAAAACTAGTGTTGTGTGGACATTCACTCGGTGGAGCTGTAAGTTCGACTAGTTTTCTTTGTTCAGTAGTTTATATTAATAGTTAAGTGTTTTAAGAATATGTGTTTTCACTGTCCAGGTTGTTGTTTGGCTGCACTAATTATTTTAAGGGTCATTGCAGGAAATAAGGGTTACGGATAGTGCATATTTGCGAGGACCCAACAGTATATATATATATATCTGGATCTGTTTCTGCCCTTTTTGTTGGGGGATTTGCAACACTGGAAATATGAAGTGAACTTCTGTTGCATTTTTCCTATTTTGTCTCTAAAGAAGTGAACTCCTGTTGCATTCCATGTTTGAAATTCGATGGATGTTCCAGTAGAGCCACTTCTTCGACTTTCTGTTCCTACACTGCGATTACCATTACCATCTGTCAATTTGAGTCCTGCTATTGGCCTTCGAGCCTAAGAAGATGTTAAACACGAGGTCAAAGTTCATGCATATCACAATTTGTGTGCCTACTCTCGGCATCTACTGCATCAATCAACCCTAGTGGCACAGGTCGTGTATATCACCATTTGACCCCAAGGCTGACAAGTCTATCATAACGGTAGTCGGTAATACCAATGTTGTAGTTGACTGGCATGGTCGGAAACAGTTACTGATCACACATGCCCACATGGAAAATTATGGAGTAGCAGGGCAGACCGAATATGAGGTCAAAGTTCTCGCCTCCGAGAGGTTCAAAGATAAATTGATCATCTCACTTGCAGCCAATGGCCATAAAGTAGAAATTGATGTAAACTATGAACATGAGAAGATAATCGGACTGCCTTATTACAGTAACTTCAGAAATTGGGTCATTGTACTTGTGTGTTCCACTGTATTAGTATCAGCATTAATTTTGTTTCTCTATTACCTCGATAGACCAAATAGAGATCAGTCTAATGTAGCACCTACCAGCCCAACTATCATAGCATATTTACCTGCAATCCCTTTTCGTAGAAGTACATCCGTCGTAAATGAACACTCTCATACCAGGTAATTGCTCTGTGAACTCGTGTTATACTTTTCTTGCATTGAATATATGAGCTTTTACATTCAATATATGTTTACATGGAGCAATGTAAATGTTTGCCCAGAAAGTTTAAAAAATATGACTGTGCATCTATATACAGCTTCACATATCATTAATAAAACTCGTGTTCCGGTTTTAAATGTGGGATTTTTTTTGTTATATTCTACATGGTGTATAATTTATTTCCTCTGTAGAATATCTGGTTACTGGTGAAGCTAAAATATTATTTAATCTTACCAGCGTTACTTGTTGGGGAGCTCCTCGCTGGAAGCACTATCTGGTGCAAATGAGACACTGGTTTTGGTCTGGACATGTATAACACAGAAGGCTACTCTATGTGGTTCTGCAACTACAAGTATATTGACGAGAATACAAGCTCTAAGGTCAGATTCAAGAGGGAACTCCACAGCATCAAGGTTGAGTTACAAGTCACTGATCCAACAGAAATGGGACTTGATGTTTTTAGCCGAGACGATTAAAATGTGTACCTTAATGAGCATGTTTAGAAATAGATTTTAAGTTATAGTTTTTATTTTTGTAGAGAAACATTGTATTATAAATTTAATTTCAATTGTGAAATAACAATTGAATTATTATAATATCATTTTATTTTAAAATTGATTTATTTTAAATAATAAGATTAGTTTTGTAAACTGTTCTGTGAAACCCACTTAAAAAATGATGAAAACCGTTGTATGTCTCATTGCACTTATTTTTTTAAAAAAAAACTGTTGTCTTTTGATATTATTTGCAATGGTTTAAATTTTTTATACCATTGTCTTTTAAATAAAAAACATTCAAGACAATGGTTTTAACTAGTTAAAAAAAGTTTATAAACTATTGTTTATGAAAATATCGAATAAGTTAACAATAATGGTTTTTCTACAAAACCATTATTTTTAAGTTAGATAGACAATAGTTGAATAAAAAAACAGTTGTTTAAAAAAGTTCCAACAACAGTTTGTTTAGAATAACTGTTGTGTGTTCCATGTTAACACAAGCACTCTAACATGTTGATTAATCTCTCTTTTTACAATGGTAAAAAGAACCATTGTCTCATGTTCAATCACACGAGTGTTGGATAGACAACGGAAAACATACTTGTCACACAACGGTAAAAAATAGTTGTGTGATTGCAAATTTCTTGTAGTGATATGAGGTTCCACATCTAGATGATACCAATTTTAAGTTTTTGCTTCTTGGTTTTGTCATGTTGTAATGGTTATAATGGATTTTTTTAATAAACTAAAGTTTATATAAACCATCACAAATTTCCTAACAAGAATTGTACAACCTAGTACTTTGTAGATTTTTCTTAATTTTTTATTAAGTAAAGGAAAGTCATGGCCGAAATTAATTATGTGAATTATTAAGGATAAGCCATGCCTAAACTTATGTATTGAATTCATTCTATGGATAATGTTCAAAACTAGATGAATAATATGCCTACAATTATGGTGTGGTCATATATAGTTAGATTAGTTTTCTGTGTGAATACTATCAAGTTATTTATCCTCTTTTAGATAATTCCCTTATGAAAAATTAATCTTGATTCATATATAATTTTGTTTTCAAGATATGGATTGAATCCCAAGAAATGGGTAAAAAAAATGGTAAGATCGATTCAAAACTTAGTTGATTTGGGTGTTATAAACCACCTTAAAAACATTACCTTGTAATAAACTAATCCAATTTTTTTAGTCTATTAAACTGATTTTAAACATTTTTTTCCAAAATTTCTTACATATGTTATCAAATGTTTCTATAGATAATGAGAAAATGCTCGGGAAATTTACATTCCAAGCTTCACCAGTGTTCTCTATTCATGTAGGTAATATACTTTCAAATTTATTTGATTGCAAAATATTTCATTCTTATTTTCATTCACTATTCATTTATATGGTATATTTTGTCTTCACCTCTATATTAAATGCACACTTAGATGGGTGAATATATGTTATTTCTGGCTAACATAGATTGTCAAATATTATCAAATAATTGTCAATCTGTCAAGAAAACATTTTATTATGGTCTATTAATTATATGCTTTCAAAGAGCACAAGATCATTATGCAACCAGAATATAAGTAACAACAAATAAAACAAAACAGTGAAATTTAGGCAAGTTGGACCCTGTTGCCTAATGGGCTACGTCGTTGTATTTTCAAAGAGAATATATCATTAATCACTGAATTGATACAATCACAAGATTCAAATCACGATCATAAGATTCAAAAACTTATAACCGATATTAACTTGCTCATAATCGTGTTACGTTAATCAAATTATCTCCGCAACTTATACTATTTAATTACAACCTTTTATAACACACTAATTCCCTAAGTCCTCTTTTCCCAAACTTCCTACTCACTAATAACAATTGTGCACCTTAAAAAATATAAGTTACTTGAAAAGTACAACTCAACTAATAAACCCAATTACAAATACACGTATGTGATTAATGCTAGAACATAATATGAAATCATATTTAACAAATGCATAATTGTATTTTCATAAAGCTATGATGTATACTCGAGGGTACTCCGGAAAATGAGTATATACACTAGTATATATAGAACACGTTAACTATAAAATATTAAATAACCCACAACGGTCTTCAACTGAATCAACGTTTGAAAGTTTACACTTTGGTTTGTTTAATATCCGGGATAAATAGAAAGTATAGTACAATCCTAAATGATCTCCTTAAAGATAATAAATGATATTTATCTTATTGTCTTTTCATACAAAATATGTGAGCTAGTTTTCAATCATCACCAAGATGTTATGTAAAATATGAGCCTATATTATAAATGATTTAAAATTTAATTATGTTTTCTTCTGTACAAGGTTAGTATAAAACTAACCAATAAATAGGAATCATTTACTTATAAAATACCCCATTCTACAAGTATATTTTCTCACCCCTCTCCCTGTCTCCCCAACCAAAAAAGCAGGGACCTCTTGGTTTCTGAAATAGGATTTGAAGGATGTCAAGGCAACCGTGGATGAGAAAATGGTACAGGTATCCCTCACAACGATATACAAGGTGTTCCAGAGGGTAAATAATTGACCATTACTGAGAAAGAAACTTTTAAGAAAGCCTGGGAAGTGATTAAAACAATGTGTATGGGAGTAGAATAAGTAAAGAATGCAAAATTTCCAACATTATGGGGAGAGATTGAATCCCTAATCATGAAGGAAATAGGTTAAGTAAATGATTTTTGTATGAAGTTGAGCGGAATAGTGATCAACATACGGGTACTTAGAGAAACAATTGAAGAATCGAGTGAAGTTAGAAAGATCTTATGAGTGGTACCTGATAAGTTTCTCTAAATAACATAAAATGTCAAGCAATTTGGAGATATGAAGGTATTGAAAATTGATGAAGTGGTGGGTCATTTCAAAGCTGTTCAAGAGAGGATGAATGGAAAGTCTGAGAGTGCATGCGGATAAAATGTTCTAACACAAGAAGAATTTGCAAAGAGGAGAAACATTATTGGGGTGACAACATTCCAGAATAAAAAATCTAGAAGTGGTCATAGATTCCATATGAGAAGAAGAAACAACCCTCGAAATAGCAGAGTTTACAGAGGTCGTCAATAATAATAAAGTAAGAATGAGGGAAACAACAAGAGTCTTAACACGACTCATGACAGTAACATGATGAAGTTTTATACTTATAATATGTATGGCCACTATGCAGCAGAGCGCGGGAAAGCATGACTTCAAAATGAGAAAAGTAAGGAGCTTGAGTCCAACCTCAACCAATTCGAAGATGATGAACCCACTTCATTGTTGACTAGATGTGATCAAAACGGAGGTGATATTGTATTATTAAATAAAGGGAAGGGTGTTCCAAGTTTTTTCCATAAGGGAGAAATCGAGTCAGACATAAATATGTGGAACTTTGATAGCACCTCCAGTAATCATATGATTGGGCATCGTGAAAAAATCAGCAAATTGAATGTGACCGGTATTGAAAAGGTTCATTTTGGTGATGGACCTATTGTCAATATTGAAGGAAAATGTGTAATCAGATTCAAGTAAATATGGAGATGAACACACACTTAAAGAGGTATATTTCATTCCAACGATGTGTAACAATATTATAACTTAGGGAAATTATCAGATAAAGGCAGCAAGGTGGTGCTAACCAGACAATACTTATTGGTTTATGATAATTGTTGAAAATTTTTATCATAGGGGCATAGGTCGGTAAACATATTGTACAAAATTATCATCAAATAGTGCAATTATCAGATCATTCATGTACATTCAGGATTTATGGCAGGAATGAAGTAGAACTGATACATGATGATCTATGTGGCCTGATATCTCCACCAATTTTCACCAGAAATAGGTATGTATTTTTTATGGTCGATGATTATAATCGTGCAATGCGGGTTTTTATATTAAAAACTAAAGATCATGCACTAAAAGTGCGTACTTGCTGAAAAGGAAGAAAATAATACGATTAAGACATTAACGAAGGACATATATAAGGAGTTCACATCGAAGGAAATTGAAGATTTTGTGTAAGAGATGGTATAAAGAGACATTTGACTACACCCTAAACTCCACAACAAAATGGGGTCGTAGGAAGGCAAAATAGGATAGTAATCGCAATGACTAGGAGTTTTATAAAAGAGAAAAATATATTAGCTATAATGTGGGTATAGGCTGTGAGGAATTTGGTTAATGTTTTAAACCATCTACCAACAAAGGCCTTGACTGAAGAGACTTCTTATGAAGTCTGGACATGTACTAAACCTAAATTTGATCATGTACATATTTTCATATATTTAGCACTTGTCAAGGTTTCGAATGTTTATATGGAAAAACTTGATGCCAGAAGTGTGACTATGATTTATATTAGAAAAGAACCTAGAACAAATGCTCGCGGGTTATAGAGCCCAAATATGGGAAGGCTATATATCACTTGAGATATTATGTTCGAGGATGAAAAAGGGTGGAACTTGTAGTATTCTGAGATGCCAGTTTCTTTGACACATTCATCATTATTGATTCAAAAAATTACACATATAAAGATAATGAGATGGAGATATTGTCACCTCATACATTAAACTCTTTGACTAATTCATTTATGAAGAATAAAAATATGGGATATGACTCTAAAGTATGAAGAAACTCCAGCGAACCCAAAAATTGATGGAACTGAAGAAATCGAGATTATGATGGAACCGACGAAATCGAGATTTCAAATGAACTACTTCTGATGGGCTTCGTATAACTAAAGAAATTCATACAAGTATAGTTTTTTGTGAATATAATGAAGCTATAAAAATTAACACTCACGCAATCGAGAAGAACATGACATGGGAGCTAACAGAACTGCCATGTTGGATGTAAACCTATCAGTCTAAAGTTAGTGTAAAAGATCAAGAAGGATGAAAATAATGATATAGGAAAATACGAGGTTAGACTCATGGCGAGTCGCTATGTTTAGAAGTTGGGGATTGATTACGATGAAGTATATGTGCTTGTAACTTGGTTAGAAACTGTGAGATTATTTTTGGTGTTAGCAATAAAATTGGGTTGGCTTGTGCATCAATTGGATGTAACCCCATTGGTCAGCTATAAAACAGGGTTGGTCGGTGCATCATTTGGCGATAGCTGGAAAACAGGGTTAATTGAAGGAAGTATACGTGACTAAACCCATTGGTTTTGAAAAGAAGAATGAAGAGCATAAGATATATGGTTGTTAAAAGTGATCTACTGACTTTTCCAATCACCTAGAGCATCGTATTTGCGCTCTATGTATCTATGTGAAAACCCGGGTCAAATCATGGGCCCTTTTCGAAAACCGGGTCAAATCTCGATTCCGAGTCCAAAATAAGTTGAAGCCTACCTTCCCCAATGCAGCCAACTTGGGTAATGACTAGCCCATCACAGGCCCCCAAAAGATCATGATTTATTGGTGCAAGTAGTAGTAGTTCTTTGTCTTATAAACTAAACATAAGTCCCAACTCTCCTCGATGTGGGACTGAGGTGTTACAAACTCCCTCATTTAAACTTCCGACGTCCTTGTCAGGCCTGAACAGACAGCCCATAGGACCAAGATCGTACCTCTCTAGCCATTATGGGATAATACCGGTTGGCTTCGTGTCCCCACCTCCGGACCTCTTACCATTGTGGGATAATACCCTCAGCCTTCGTGTCCCCACCTCCCACAACCTGACGAATCAAGATTTCAAAAGTCGGTTCCGATACCATATGTGAAAACCCGGGTAAAATCTGAAGCCCTTTTCTAAAATCAGGTCAAGTCCCAATTTTGAGTCCGAAATAAGCTGAAGCCTATTATCCCAAATGCAGCCAACTTGGGTAATGACTAGCCCAACACAGGCTCACAAAAGATCCTGATTTTTGGTGCAAGTAGTAGTAGTACTTTATCTTATAAACTAAACATATGTCTGAAATCTAGTATTGGAAACATTTTGAAGTTTAAGAAGCAGATGGAAAGTGAGTTTGGTATGGGTGCAGAAGCGGGCATACCACATTGGTTTGGAGGTAAACCGAAAAAGGTTCACAGGGATCAAGAAAATAGCTTACGGAAAAAATATCTTGAAGAAGGCGAACATTTTAACTTATAAAACAAATAGATATCATATAGATTCTAAAGTACATATAGAAAATGATGAAGGTGGTAAATTAGTGGATTCCACCTTGTACAAAAGTATCATTGACGAGTTAAGGTACCTTATGCATACCCTTCCATATATTTCATATTATATGGGGAATTAAAGAAGGTAAATGGATAGGCCTGCTAAGTTACATTACAACGTTTTGTAGAAGATTTTACGCAACATCAAGGACACTCCTAAATATGGATGGTTTATGGGTATATGTACAAGGAGCTGGGAATTATATGGTAAGTGGCTACTCGGATAGTGATCATGCATGAAGTGTGGATGAAAAAAAATTATATCTCATATGGCATTCTACTTGAATAAAAATTCATCACATGAATGTCGGAGGAATAGAGATGTGTTGCTTTGTCTTCCTGCGAGGCCGAATTTATGGCAGCAACGATAACAACCACATAACATATTTGGTTGCAGAACTTGTTCAAGTAGGTGATTGATGTGTCTAAAGGCCATGTGATTATATATATGGATATATTACCAATAAAAATGGGTAAAATAATCATATATTTGCAAGGTATATGTTGTCTGCCGAAATCCTCAAGAGGTGCCTCATGGCATGGCTTCATCTGTTATCCAGCTAGGTTCATCTTGGTATACGTCCGATAAAATAAGATATTGGCCGAACTCCTTCTGTCCACTAAAGCTTTCCATATCTTCTTTTTCCCGATGACAGGGTGGATTATCAATGAATATGCATGTGGGTATATGACATTCTCGTAGTTCCTCTTTGATTAAGAAAAGAGACATAGTATGTCTAGTAGGGATGCACTAGTATTAAATTTAAACTTCACGAGCCTACCATTTCCTGGAATTTTTACTTTTAAGTCCGACTGTGCTGCCTCCCGGAATCATCTTCACCTATTCCCGATATCTCTCTTCGGGTACTTTATTCCTTGACTCAAAATTTTTACAAATTCATTGAGTTCTGAATCCTTGATCAATTTTTCAATTGACCTCTTCCAGTAAAAATATTCATCAGTATTATGCCACATTATCCTGATGGTCGTCATAGTACTTATTGCCATTCTTCTTGTGGTCGGCCATCTTCATTTTGGCTGGTTGGATTGAGTCTGGTTCGCCATTGATTTCATAGAAAATTTCAAAAATCAGCGCGTTAAGAGGTGTAAACACAGTTAATTCTCTATTCCTTCTCCTTTCTGAGTTTCGATCTATTTTTTTCTTATCAATAACCCTATGATCGTTTCTTTAGTCTTTGTTGGATTCTCGTGAGTATTCGTAGCGGTATGACTGTCAGTTACGGTTATCTCTTAGGGGCTCCTTGTATCCCTCAAAAATCTCCATCTTCCTTCGAATGTTCTCACCCCTTAAATATATATCATTCATGCACTTTGGGGATAAGCATAAAGAGACGACATGAGCCTTTTACCATTGATCGGGTCCAAACTCGTGGTCAGATATACCATGTCTTTATTCTTGTTCAAATTAGTGATCATACCAGCTTCCTTCTTGAGTCTGGAAAAGTAGTCGCCTAGAGACTCGCTCATCCATTGCATGCAGTATATGAGGGTTTCAGTGTCATTTTCGGCATATGTGTGAGTAATGCCCCCCTTCAGATACTCTTAAACATCTTACATATCATTGTCTGGTCGTGACTTATGCCAGTCATCTACAACTCATATTTGTCATAATGGTCTTCGAGATCTCCCCTCCCATTTAACTTAGTCATCTTCTGGAATTTTTTTTCTTCACCCGGTGGGGGTCGATAGGCTTCAACCTCTTCAAGAACCACCGGTTCACGACTAATCGTTCTGTCCCCAAACAAGGCTTTCTCCAATCTTTTCGAGAGACGTCTTCCTCTTCGACCTTTTTGGAGTCCAAAGTCAATACGACCGTTGTCCACCTTCTCCCATGGTGTGAGTCAGAGTCTGTGGACTCATCATCCTCAACATAGGCTCATTTCTCTTTTCGAGAACTCTCGGCCTATTTAGTTTCTTCTAGTGAGGATCGTAACACTTTTACCGTAAATTCTTGCTCTTCGCTTTGAGTTTAAAAACATCGGCTCCCATTTTTTATATTTCACTTGCTCTACTTCTTCCCATTCTTTCTATTTTCCCCTTTGTCTAGCAACCCTCTCAGCCACCAATTTATTCAACTTCCCCTATTCTTTAGGTATAGGGACGATGTCGACTTCTTCATTAAAATTAGTTTCCAAGTTCCGAGAGGTAACCAAAGGCTGTTTCTGGGGGTTCATTTTATGATCAATATACCTAGGAGGGTCTTGTTCATCATTGCTTATTGTCATGATCTCAGATCTCATAACGTAATCTTGTATTCCCAAAAATGGCGCCAAATGTTGGAACCAATTTTCCACTTAAACGATCTTCAGTTAGACCTGCAAGGAGAAGAATGTGAGGTTTGGACTCCCCGATTCACCTCCGGTATGAGATCAGTAATTGATATTTTAGGTAAGATATGAACATACAATTAATTGTTGAATATATAATTATATATATAATTATGTAAAAAAATAGTAAACTTGGCCCAATATTTATACTAGGTATTATCCACTCTTAGAGATTAGTTGAGTGAACCCGGGAAGATCCAGGAGAATGTGGCATATCCGCCCGTTACTTCCCATTTGGACGTGCCTTGTAGTGATTCTATAGCTTCTTGGGCTTAGTTCAGACTCGTATTCGAATTAAACATACTTTAGATTAACATATAATAAACTGTTTACCTAGACATGATAATAATGGGAATGTACCTCCATTTGAGAAAATATTTACACACCTTATTCTCAACCTGTTGCAAAGAAACAAGTGAAAGAAACATGATTAGTTAATCTAACTTTAATAGCTCAGCGTCTTAAAAATAAACACTTATACCATAACTAAGTGAAATATAATATTTTACAAATTAAACACGTAACGAAATATACATATTATGTAATCAAATTAAATAAAATACTATCATTGTAAAATACATCTTACCGTCAAATTAATGAATCTACTAACGATATAATTTGAATATTTTTTAAATTTACAACCTGTTGCGGTAAACAAGTACTAGTTTTCAAATATTTTTTTGAATTAAAGTTAATATTATACTTTTATTCAAAAAAAGAAATTCAAAAAATAATTTGTGAACCTATAATCTTTTTTCATTTTGCAATAATAGGTTTGTATTTTGCCAAGTATTTGATAAAATATTGTTTTTTATACTAGGTATTGTCCACTCTTAGAGATTAGTTGAGATTAGTTGAGTGAAGCGGGGAAGATCAAGGAGAAGGTGGCATATCCGCCCGTTGCTTCCCATTTGGACGTTCCATGTAGTGATTCTATAGCTTCTTGGGCTTAGTTCCGACTTAAACATACTTTTGGTTAACATATAATAAACTATTTACCTAGACAGGCTAACAATGGGAATGTACTTCCATTTGAGAAAATATTTACACACCTTATTCTCAATCTGGTGCAAAGAAACAAGTGAAAGAAACATTATTAGTTCATCTAACTTTAATAGCTCAGCCTCTTAAAAAATAAACATTTATACCATAACTAAGTGAAATATAATATTTTACAAATTAAATACTAAACGAAATATACATATTATATAATCAAATTAAATAAAATACTATCATTGTAAAATACATCTTACCGTAAAATTAATGAATCTACTAACTATATAATTTGGATATTTTTTAAATTTACAACTGGGGTAAATAAGTACTAGTTTTAAATATTTTTTTAAAATATTTTTTTGAATTAAAGTTAATATTTATACTTTTATTCAAAAAAAGAAATTTGAAAAATAATTAGTGAACGTATAACCTTTATTCCTTTTGCAATAATAATGGGTTTGCATTTTGGTAAGTATTTGACAAAACAGTTTTTTTTGTGTTTGTCACAAAATTTGTTAGAAAATGTGTCTATTGGAATTTCTTTTGTTAAAAATCAAGTTTATAAACATAAGCATGGTTATCAATAATAAATTTATATTACAATTGAAAATTTTAAAAATATTCATTATAACCATGTTAAAGTACATATGTCTCATTGATACTCATTGTATATGGTATATATAATGTTATTTTTATATTCCAAATTAAATAGACTAAGAATTAAATAAAATCAACAATTATTTTATCATTTATTTTAATTCCTATTTTTAAATAAGTAAAGTGAAATTATTAAATATTTTTAAAAACTGCATCATTTTTCTTACATGTAAAACTTGTTTCTAAAAAATTTTATATCCCAAACCTAATAAAATTGAATTTGATTAAATATTGTTATGTAAATATGACAATTAATTTGTGCATTATAGTGAATTTTTTTTTAGACTTGAATCTACTATAGTAGTAGTTATACTATTGTTAGTTCAGATTAGTAGGAAATTTATATATCATCTTATTAAATAAAATTAATTATTTTTGAGAAAATGTAAATTTTAAATTAAATTTTTTTATACCATGCTTACCAGGTGATTTTTATAATCTCATTTTATTTACAATAAAAAATAAATTAGAGTAATATATTTTTACATGTATGATTGTACATCATCATCCAATTAATTTATATAATACATGGAGCACACTTTGTTAAATGAAATTTCAGTAAACTTGAAAAAAAATGGAAATTTGTAAAATTAAATTGATACTAAAATTAGAAAAATAACTTAAACTATATTGGGTATATTTTTTAATGTATATATGGGAAGCTACTCTAAGTACTATGTGTTAACCTAATAACACACTAAGTTTACTTATATAGGGAGTTTGTGATGTAGGAAGCTCCTTGAACTTCATTTCACCAAACACATGGTTGAAAATGAGTTTTTTTTACTTGAAAGAGATGTAGGCTTGTTTGGAAAAAATTGTAGGATTGTAAGAACTTATAGGTTTCATACATGAACACGTTGCCTCACCATTTTCCACCATAACTATTGGGAAATGAGTTATTATTTTTCTTCAATCCATGGTGGTGGAATTGGTGCTCATAATTAACTCATCCAATTGGTGGAACTAGTAGTCCTAATCTTAAAACTTGAATTGGTGGTGGCACTGTTGGTTGTCAAGTTGTACTAACTTAAGCAGTGTCATTGGTGGCAACTTTAATAATGGCATTAGTGGTAGTAGGATTAGTGTTATATTGGGTTGTCTTAGTAGTGACATTGGTGGTAGCATGTCTAGCATCTTTAGTGGTTACATTGGTGGCACGAGAAGTTGTAATAATTGAAGGGGATTTAGTGGTATTGATGGCGACATTGGTCGTGGTGCTCTGATTAGTGCAATTGGTGGCATTGGAAGTAGTAATCTTAGTACGGGAATTGGTGATAGTATTGTTGGTGTTGGTGTTGAAATTCCTGCTAACTTAAGCAGTTCCATTGATGGCCACTTTAACTATGGCATTAGAGGTGGTAGTATTGGTGTTATATTGGTTAGTCTTAGTAGTGGCATTTCTGATAGCATTGTTATTAGCTTTAGTGGTGGCAATGGTGGTGGCATAACTGGTTGCTTTATTCATAGCATTGGTGCTATATTGGTTACTCTTAATAGTGGCATTGGTGGTAGCGTTGCTTGTAGCTTTAGATGTGGCATTGGTGACGTATGGCTGGTTACTTTAGTGGTAGCTTTGGTTGTTTGGTTAGTCTTAATAGTGGCATTGGTAGTAGCATTGATGGTAGCTTAACTACCGATTGGTGGTGGAATAGCTGGTAGCATTATTGGTACCATAGGTTGTATATTGGGTAAATAATAGTAGTGGCCATGGTGGTGGCATGGCTTATAGCTTTAGTTGTGGCATTGGCGGTGCTAGTGGTAGCATTGATACTGGTGGATTTAGTATCAGTGGTAGTTTTAGTTATGGCCTTGGTGGAAACAACTTACTTAGTAGAATTTGGGGTGTTGGTGGTGATATTGGCAGTAACTTTAGAAGTATTAAAATTGGTTGTAGCGGCGGTAAATTGGCTAGTGGTTTCAAAGAGTAATGTTATAGATGAAATTAATGGTACTCGAATGATCACGGATAATGCATATAATTATATTAGTGTCATTGGCTGTATTAGCATCGGTAGTGGTGAAAACCTTAATTGGTGTGTCATGGTTGGTAGTGCTGTCAATATCAATGGGGTTGCTGGTGACATTAATCAGCCTTACACTGTTGACCATCTACCTTCATATCGGCATAAACATCAGCATAATTTTTAATTTTGTTACTAGTCGAATTTCACAACTAGCATCCCGAATATCACCACTAGCACCCCGAATTCTACTAAGTAAGTTGCTTCCACCAAGGACATAACTAAACTACCACCACCAATACTAAATCCACCAGTATCGTGGCTACCACTAGCACCGCCAGTGCCACAACTAAAGCTATGAGACATGCCACAACCATTGTCACTACAAATATTAACCAATATAAAACCAATGCTACCAATAAAGCTACCAGCCATTCCACCAGGTAAGCTACCAACAATGCCACTACCAATGCCACTACTAAGAATAACCAATATACCACCAACGCTACCACTAAAACAACCAGGCATGCCAACACCAATACCACTACTAAAGCTAGAAGCAACACTACCACCAGTGCCACTACTAAGACTAACCATTATATTATCAATGTTACCACTAAAGTAACCACCCATGCCACCACCGATGCCACCACTAAAGCTACCAGCAATTCTACCACCTATGCCACTACTAAGACTAACCAATTAACACCATTTCTACAACCTCTAATGCCATAATTAAAGTGACTATCAATGGAACTGCTTAAGTTAGCATGAATTTTAACACTAACACTAACAATACCACCACCAATTCTCCTACTAAGATTACTTGCTTCCAATGCTACCAATTATACTAATAAGACCACCATAACAAATGGCACCATCAATATCACTAAATCCACTACAATTATTACCACTTGTAGTGCCACCAATGTAACCAGTAAATAGGCTAGTCATACTATCACCAATGCCACTACTAAGACTACCCAATATACCACTAATTCTACCACAACTGATGTAATTATTAAAGTTCCCACCAATGACACTACATAAGTTAGCACAAACTTTACTATCAATAATGACACCACCAATTCAACTATTAATATTAAGTGCCACCAATTGGAGGAGTAAATTACCACCACGTGTGCTACCGTGTAATATATTACTATTGGATTCAATAAAAATAACAACTTCTTTTCCAATAGTTATGGATGTATAGGGGTTACATGAGCGGGTGATTTAGTGTAAATGAAAATGGTGAGGCAACGTGTTCATATATTGAAAATATAAGTTCGTACAATGGTACAATTTTTCCCAAAAAAGCCTACATCTCCATGAAGTAAGAAATTGCATTTTGAACATTGTGTTTGGTGAAATGAAGTTTAATAGTTGTTGGGGAGCTTCTTGAGAGGGAAACTCCCATTATAAGTAAACTTAGTGTGTTATTAGGTTAACACATACTGTCTTGTATATATATTAAAAAATATGCCCAATATTTTTTAATTTTAGTATCAATTTCATATTATAAATTTTGAATTTTTTTTCTCTTTTTTAGAAATCTGATTTAACAAAGTGTACTCCAGGTATTATATATATTAATTGGATGAAGATGTACAAGCATATATGTAAATAAATATTACTCTAATTTATTTTGTATGGTAAATGAAATTAGATTATAAAAATCACGTGTTAAGTATTGTATAAAAACGTTTAATTAAAAATTACATTTTCTCAAAAAAAAAATTTTTTTTACTGAGATGATATACAAATTTCCTACTGACCTCAAATAACAATAATATAAATGTCAAATAACTATACACATTTTCTAAAAAATTTAGTGACAAGCACAAAAAGGGTGAGAACTACATAAAGACATTGTTTTGTTAAATAATTAAAAAATTCAAGTCTATTATTATTGCAAAATGAATAAAGATGATACATTCAGAAATTATTTTTCAAATTTTCTTTTTTGAATAAAACTACAAATATTAAACTTTAATTAAAGAAAAATTAAAAAAATAAAACAAATACTTGTTTGCCCCGTCAGTTTGTAAATTTAAAAAAATATCCATGTTATATAATTAGTAGATTCATTAATTTCACGGTAAGATGTATTTTACAATGATAGTATTTTATTTTATTTTATTATATAATATGTATATTTTGTTAGGTGTTTAATTTATAAAACATTAATATGAAATTACTTATGGTATAAGTGTTAATTTTTTAAGAGGCTAGGCTATTAAAGTTATATGCACTAATAATGTTTCTTGCACTTGTATCTTTGCACCAGGTTGACAAGAAAGTGTGTGAATATTTTCTCAAACGGAGCTACTTTCCCCTTGTTGGAAGCTGGTGTAGATAAACAGTTTACTATATCGGGCGATGACTCAAAAGCTCATAGATGTTAACCCGAAGTATGTTTAATTGGAAGCCCAGTCCATATGCTTAATTGGAAGCCCTGTCCGAAGGAAGCCCGAGAAGCTATAAAATAAGTACAAGGCATGTCCGAATCAGAAGTAACGGACATATATGCCACATTTGCATTGATCTTCCTCGGTTCACTCTGACCACTAAGAGTGGACAATACAAGTATAAAGATTGGTCCAAGTTTACTATTTTGATACACAATCATATATACAATTACATATTCAACAACTGCTTGTACGTCCATATCTTACCTATAAAGGCCATTTGCTGATTCTCACACTGGAGGTGAATCAGGGGGTCAAACTCTCCCATTCTTCTCCTTGTAGGTCAAACTGAAGACTGTTCCAGTAGAAAATTAGTTCTAACATTTGGTGCCGTTTATGGGAATACGAGATTAACTTCTGAGGTCTTAGATGATGACAACAAAAAATGATGAACAAGGCCCTCAAAGGTTTATTGATAAGAAAACCAACCCCTGAAAATAGCTTTGGTCACCCCTCGGAACTTGGAAGCTAATTTAATGAAGAAGTCGACATCGTCCCTACACCTGAAGAACATGTAATGTTGAAAAAATTGAGGGCTTAGAGGGTTGCTAGTAAAAGTGGAAAATTATAAGAATGCGAAAAAGTAGAGAATGTGAAAGCCAAAAAATGGGATGCTGATACTTTGAAACTCAAAACAACAGAGCTACGAAGTGAAAAGCTAGAATTATATGCAAAAGCGCTACGAGCCTCACTGGAAGAAATTGAAGAGGTCAAGGGTTCTTGAAAAGAGAAACGAGCCCACACCAGGGAAGAAGGAGGACGAAGGCAGTATTGGCTTTGGACTCTGAAAAGGACGAAGAAGAAGCCGTCCCTCCAATAAGAATATTAAGATTAAAGAAGGCCATGTTTGAGAAAAAACTATTAGTCATGAACTAGGGGTACTTGAAGATATTGAAGCCTATTGACCCCCAACAGGTGAAAAAGGAAATTCCCGAAGATGACTAAGTTTAATGGGAAGGGAGATCTGGAAGACCATTATGAAAAATATGAGTTGTAGAAGACTGGAATGAGCCACAACCAGACAATGCTATGTAAGTTATTTAATACCTATCTTAAAGGGGGGCATCATTGTGGTAGAAGTGACTTCTCCCACATTCGATCAATTCTACGAGTTGTTGAAGGGGAAATTTATAAGGCATTACTCATACCTATGCCGAAGGGAGAAGGACACTGAAGCCCTCATACATCGTAGGCAAAGGACGAGCAAGTCTCTAGACGACTACCTAGACAAAATAAAGAAGGAAGTTGGTATGATCACCAATTTGAACAAGACTAAAGCCATGGTATATCTGACCATCGGACTCGACCCGATCAAAGAAAAAACCTTTAATTATATATATAAGGGGTGAGAACATTTGAAGGAAGATGGAGATTCGAGAGGGATAGAAGGAGCGCCAAAGAGATAGCCACAAATGACATTTAAGTCGCTACGAATACTCGTGAGGCTCCAACGAAGACCGAAGGGATGATCATAGGGTTAATGATAAGAAGTAAACATATTGAGACTCAGAAAGGTGAAGAGATAAAGAATCAACTGCGTTTACACCACTTAACGCGTCGATCTTCCAAATTCTCCTTGAAATCAAAGCAAAACCAAACTTCATCCGACTAAGCAAAATGAAGATGACTACCATTATGATAAGAAGATATGGAAAGCATTAGTAGACGGAGGAAGTTCGGTCAATATCTTATTTCATCGGACGTATACCAAGATAAACCTAGCCGGACAACAGATGGAGCCATGCCATGAGGCACCTCTTGAGGTTTTCGGAAGACATCATATACCTTGTGAAGGTATGATTACTTTACCCGTTCTTACCGGTAAAACATCCATATATATTATCACAAGGCCTCTAGACACATCAATCACCTACTTGAACAAGTTCTTCAACCAAATACCTTATGTGGTTTTTATCGTTGCCGCCATGAATTTGGCCTCGCATAAAGACAAAGTAACACACATATATTTCTCAGACACTCATGTTATGAATTTTTATTCAAGTAGAATGCCATATGAGATGTACTCTTTTTTCATCCAAGCTTCTTGCATGATCATTATCCGAGTAAACACTCAACATATAATTACCAGCTCCTTGTACATACACCCATAAACCATTCATATTTAGGAGTGTCTTTAATGTTGCATAAAATCCTCTACATAACATTCAAGTGTAATTTATCAGGCATATCCATGTACAACGGGGTTGTATAAGGTACGTTAACTTGCCAATGATACTTTTGTACAATATGGAATCCACTAATTTACCACTTTCATGTTTTTCTATCTGTACTTTGTACTCCATAAAATATTTATAGTAGTTTATAAGTTAGCATGTTCACCTTCTCCAAGATCCTTTTTTCATAAGCTAATTTCCTTATCTTTGTGAACCATTTTTTTCGGTTTACCTCCAAACCAAGGTAGTATGCCTGCTTTGCTTTAGCACTCATGTCAAACTCACTCTCCATGTCCTTCTAAAACTTTAAAATATTTCCAAATTAAGATATATTGACTGTGAATACCATGCTCCAGGTGACCGGAAAAGTCCGTAGATCATTTTAAACAACTTATATACCATATGCTCTTCATTCTTCTTTTCAAAACCAATGAGTTTAGTCACGTATACTTCTTTTCAAAAATTGACAAAATTTTGCAGCTAAGGCTAAGTGATGCAGCTGTCATCCCTGTTTTGTAGCTAACCAATGTGGTTGCATCTAAGTGATGAACAAGCCTGGCCAGTTTTGCAGCTAACACCAATAATAATCTCACAAGTTTCAACCAAGTTACAAGCGCGAATACTTCATAGTAATCAATCCCCAACTTCTGAACATAGCAACTCGCCAAACGTTTATCCTAATATTTTACTGTCACCTTTTCTATCCTTCTTGATCTTATACACCAACTTCAGAATAATAGGTTTATATCCAAAATGGAATTTCTGTTAGCACCTGGGTCATGTTCTTCTCGATTACGTGAATCTCAATTTTATAGCTTCATTCATTCACTACTGATCTTTCCTTGTTTGAATGTCTTTGGGCACATGACACCTATCACACCCTCCAAATCCGGGGTATAAATTTAGGGCATGATTAACACTAACTACTCACTAAACCTGTGCAAGTAAGATATAAATAAAATAATTACCCCAAACTACTACTACTCAGGATCTTTTCAAGGTTAAGGATTAAAAATAAGAACGGCAAACCAACTTTATTATAAACCAGTTTAAACAATATGTCTCAAGAACTCTCTTTATTACAAAACATTATTCTATTCACATTTTAAACTAAACATCGTTTATTCAAACTACCACTATTACTTATCCTGCTACACCTGATTTGGCAACTCAATGCTCTCTTCTGGGATAGGAACAAACACCCTTGGTATAAGGGGGTCTGCTGCTTGACTCTCTTCTTGACTACTCGTGTTCTGATGGGTTTCATTCTCTACCTTAACTGAAAAACAATGTGAATAAAAATAAAAGGGGGTGAGCCAAATTGCTCAACAACCATCTGTTTCTGTAAAGAATAATAAATGCCATTGCTAGCGAGCGCCAAATGAACGAGACTGGAAACAAGAACCAACATATGCACTATAACCTGCTGATCAGTCAAGATACAGTGTATACTATACCCAAGTGCATAGACCCAACCGATATAAGGGTACCCAGGCAACTATGGCCTCATAATCAAGGGTCCAGTTAATACCCGGCCCAAATCGTAACCATCCAGTCCATAGTTTAGCATCCGGAACAATCGGTATACTTGTGATGTATCCCAACATCAGGATATATCAGAGTATATATAAGTAAGGGTATAAACATTGTAATATGAATAGGGGATTCAATAAATTGGGAGAAATCAAGAATCGATATGAAATAGAACAAGAACTAATAACTGTGTATCAGTATATGTGAACAAGAATTATCAAAGTTTAATTGGTATGGAAAGTGGGGTATATTTCACTATTATGATCTTAGAATAGGGAAAAAACTTGTCTCGCGTGCACTTCACCTCGTATGATTCACTGCCTTTTCTCTCTGGCTTGATTCGCCTTGGTGGTATTGAATCTATCATGGGAAGACATTCGTTTAGATAACTTACTTCATACGTGTATCTCGAATTGATACCATGTACCTCTATTTGTCTATCCATACGATTCTCTCAGACTCGCACATATAATATAACACATAAGGTTCACATAATCACGTAAAACATATAGCACATAAACCACATAATTCACTTTGGGCTTATAATTATCCTAAGAATCGATACTAGGCTTATACTTACACTAACAAACACTATCTGGTTCGATTTACAATTCTTTGGGATTTATTGGACTCGATTCGACCCCTATTATGGCCTATAACCAATTAACTACTATAAGACAACTCACTTCTGAAAGAAATTATGATTTATAGTTATTTTTAATGGATTCGTTTCATTTTTCTAAGTCTAAGGGTCTTCGTTTCACTCGAATCGGACTAACGGTTTAATTACTATGCAATAAACAAGATTTAATTCATTATAAATCAATTCTAATTAATTAATCACAATTAATTAAACCTTAATTATATTTTTAAATCATTATTTAGTATTTATTATAATTTAAATTAATTAATCCTTAATTATTAAAATTAATTACAACTTATTACAATTTATTACCAATTATATGATTTAATCGACTATTTACGAATAATTATTCGATACAAATAACTATAATGACATTCTTCGAAGAAATAAACTATCGCTCGAATAATAATCCAACTTATCGATCAATTACTCGTACAACTACGAGTTACTCACATTATTCGACTAATTATCGAATTATTTTCATATCATTCGATATATTTTTAACCTTATTTATTACTTAATTCTTAAATAATAAATAAATAAATAATTAATCAATCAATTTCGAATTTCTAAATTAATGAAATAATTTAGAAATTAATTATAATATTTTTCAGAATTTAAAACTAATTTTTAATAGATTTTTAAAATTTATAAAACTGATTTCGATTTACTAAAATATAAATAAATAATTAATAAATCAAAAATAGAAACAGGGAATTGATTTTTTGGGTTTTCAGGATAAAACCCAACTCGTTTCCCGGGTTGAAACCAGATCGACTACAAAACCCGACACCGGCGGCGTTTTCCGACAAGTAAAAATGACGACCAACCACAATAAAACCGCGGTTTTTAGTCTCGTTTCGTTCAACAATCAAGCCCAACGATTTTCCCTGTCTTTCTCCTCCTTCCTCCATCGTCCCCAACGTCGGGAACCTCGCGAACGGCGGTGGCGGCGTTGTTTCCGGCGACGCTAAAACGGAACCCAACAGATACAAAACCGGTACCATTCGAATGAGGATTCAACGATCTACAATCCTCTAACAACAGAATCATTCAACAATTATCAAATCATCAAACCTGAATTCGAAGAAATAAACCCGAAATTTCAAATCAAAATCAATTAAACTAAAGATATATGAATTGATAACAAAATTGAATAGAGAATCAAAAGAGCTTCACAACGGACACTTACATGTTCGATTTGGTTAACAGAATCACCTTCAAAATCTGATTTGATTCCAATAACTCCAAATCCTAATTTCAGAGAATTGGGGATTTTCTTCAATTTTCTATTTTTTTAAGATTAAATAACTAATTAATTATCAATAAATCAGCTATTTATATTTATGAAAATAATACCCCTAAATATTTGTCCCCAATTTTTATAATTTTTGGGCATTAATAATGAAATTTTAAATATCCAATAAATACAAAATAAATGTAAAAAAGTCCCAAAAATTATGAATATAACAAAAATGCAAAAAAATGATGTTTGATAATTTCATGATCATACAAAAGTAAAAATGCGATTTTTGTGGGGATTTTGACTCCCGAAGGGGTCTGAAAAAGTCATTTTTCGCGAAAGAGGTAAATTTGTAAAACGTCTAGATGTCCAGAATGTCGATGTGGTATAGGCCATACTTGGCAAAATAGGGCCAATGATTTTGTTTGAAATACGGGCTTTTAAAACACTGTTTGAGCTGTACGGATTTTGATATAAAACCTATAACTTATAATAAAACACTCAATAAATACCTGAAATACATTCTGATCACAACAGACAACACGTAGCACATAGCAGTTAGGGTTTTATGACTCACAAAATAATACACATAATTATCTTTATTAGAATATAATATAAACGTAATTTCTCGGTCGTTACAATACCCATCAGAAGTAGTTCATCTGAAATCTTGATTTCTTCAGTTCCATCATAAACCTCACATAGCAATAGAAAATTTTTGGGTTCGCTGAAATATCTTCATGTCTCAGAGTCATATCCGATACTTTTATTCTTGAGGAACAAATTAGTCAAAGAGTTCGGTGTATGAGGTGGCAACATCTCCGTCTCAATTTCTTCCCGTGTGCTATTTTTTGAATCGACAATGACGAATGTGTCAAAGAAACAATTAACTTTCACCTCAGAACACTACGAGTTCCACCTTTTTTCTTCCATGAACACAACATTTTGACTGAGATGTAGCATTCCCATATTTGGGCTCTATAACACATTATCCCTCTTTCCAGGTTCCTTTCTTATACAAATCATAGCCACACTTCTGGCAACATATTTTTCCATACATGTCTGACAAGTGTAAAACATCTGAAAATAAGTAGATGATCGAATTTAGGCTTAGTACATGTCCAGGCTAATAGGAAGTCTCTCTAGTCAATGCCTTTATTAGTATATAGTTTAAAACATAAACCAAATGCCTCACAGCTATCCACATACATAACTGATAGATTTTTCTCTTTTCTAAAACTCCTAGTCATTGAGATTACCATCATGTTTAGCCTTTCTATGGCCCCATTTTGTTGTGGAGTTTAGGGTGTAGTCAAATGTCCCTTTACACTAGCTTCTATATAAAAAACTTCAATGTCCTTCGTTGTGAACTCCCCATACATGTCTGACCTTAATATTTTAATTATATCATTTTATTCCTTTTTATGAAGTCCGCACTTCTAGTGCATGATCCTGAGTTTTTAATAAAAAACCCACATTGCATGATTGTAATCATCGACCATAAAAAATATAAATCATCATGTATCAATTCTAGCTTCTTCTCTTCCATAAATCATGAATGTATGTGAATGATTTTTCACTTGTTTTGACAAAACTAACTACTGTAGTTCGCCTTCGGTTGGAAAAGTTTTGGTAGACCTCGTGTCATTCCCTTATTTGACATTGTGTTCAAAACTTAAAAATTCACACTACCTAATTTTGAGTGCCAAATCCATGTTAGCTCCTCTTTTTTTGACAACAAACACATAATTGCATTTTTTAATGATAATTTTGTACAATGTATTTCCTGACCTGAGCACCTATATTAACAATTTACCTTAATCATCATAAACCAATAAGCAATCTCTCGTTAGCACCACCTTGCTGCCATCATTTGGTAATTTCCCTAAGTTATAATGTTGTTGCACATCATTGGACCGTAATATACTTCTCTAAGTGTGTGTTCATCTCCATTTTTACACTAGAATCTGATTGTACATTTTCCATCAATATTGACAGTAGACCTATCACCAAAATGAACCTTTTCAAAACCATTCTCATTTAATTCACTGAATTTTTCATGACGCCCAATAATGTGATTGTTGGTGGTATTATCCAAATTTCACATATTTGTGTATGACTCGATGTCTCCCTTGTGGACAAAACTTGGAACCACTTTCTTTATTTAATGATACAATGTCACCTCCGTTTTGATCACATCTAGTCAATAACAAAGTGGGTTCATCATCCTCGAATTGGTTGATGTTGGACTCAAGCTCCTTACTTTTCTCATTTTCAAGTCGTGGTTTCCCGCGCTTTGCTACATAGTGGCCATATATATTACAATTAAAAAAGTTCATCGTACTACTATCATCAGTCGTGTTGACACTCTTGTTGGTTCCCTAATCCTTATTTTGTTGTTATTGATGACCTTTATCAACTCCGTTCGAGGGTTGTTTCTTCTTCTCTCACAGAATCCATGACCACTTCTAGATCTTTGATTGTGGTTTATTTGTCCTCTTTCCAGTTCTTCCTATAAGAGAAGATTTTATCCGCCTGTACTCTCAAACTTTCACTTCATCCTCTCTTCAAGAGATTTGAAATGACCCACAAATTCCTCACCAATTCCTCAATTTTCATTACATTTATATTTCCAAATTACTCGATATTTGATGCAATTTGGAAAAAATTATCAGGGACCGTAAGATCTATCCGACTTTACTCCATTCTTTCATTATTTCCCGAAGTACAACTATGTTGATAAATATTCCCCTCACCTTCATGCAAAAATCATTTACTTACCTTAGGGCAAGCCTTTTGCCTTGGCCCAAGGGCTTTCCTTACCTTGAGCAAGGCAAGCTTTTTTTACTTAAACTACACATACTTTACACCTTAAAACTTAATTATTTATTTTTACCCAAATTTGAACTAAAATGACCCTCTTGAGGGGGGAAGATGCATTACAAAATTTTAACTATAACACTACATCAAATTATTGTTATAAATATATGAACAAATTTTGAACATTAAAATCTTCAATTTTTAATATCAAAGTAATTTTTTTAAATAAATAAATATTATTACGACTAGTTTTAAAATAAATATTAATATTTTTACAGATCCTTACTTACATGTAAATAAAATAATTATCTTCAATTTTTTCATGTAATTATAAAAACTTATTTTATCCTAATAACTTAAGGAATATAGTTTTTTTAAACTTAAAAAATTATTTTTTGTTTAAAAAAAAGATAGAAATAATAGTTGTCAGATTTATGGAAAATTCTATCAAATTAGTTCTTACATTAAATTTAAAATTCTATTAAATGTAATCAAGTAAATAGAAATAATTAGAATTTGGAGACGAATATCATGGGGGCATGAATATACAAAATTATAACTAACAATTTCATTTAATACAAATTGAAAATGTTGTAGGGAACAAATTCAAAAATATATGCACAAGTATAAATAATTTTGAAAATTGCAGTCTTGAATAATAATGAAATTTAATTTTAGTTACAATTACCAATTTTAACCTCACCAATTAAAATTATTTTACAGTAAATAAAAAAATTCATCAATAATTTTAATATGTGAAAATATAATAATTTAATATTAAAAAAATTATACATAAATAAAATATAGAATATAGAGTATAAATTATAGTTTAAATAAATGATGAACAAATCTTGCTAAGGAAATAGTAAGTTTAAGAATACAAGAATTGAGTGTAGATAGAACAAGAGTGTAGGTAAATTTATTTGTTCTTTTTGCCTTATGGGCCAAGAACATCACAAAAGAGCCCAACTTACAACACATCCTAATTCTTATTAGTACACTTTGGTAATCTTAAAAAAAGCCCACTATATTTTAAATTGGATCTAACATCTAATTCCAACAAACAACTCAATACCCTAAGTTTTTTCACAATATGGTTTTCTCCTGTATGTGGAGCCTCATTTCAACCCAGCCGTAAAAAATCTTCATTTCAATACACTAATCCTACTGCAGGAGAGCTATGAGACTTTCTGGTTCATTACCCAATTTTGTGATAAATCCCAGGTTTGTTTACATCTTATATATTGATAAAAGTGTCTTATTAAGTGTGAATTACAATATATTCTTGTAATCCTTTAAAAGTTGTTCATTGATGCACTAATAATTTTATGATCTATGAACACTAATTTTACCTTTAGAAGGTATATATTTTCCCATCTTGATCTAGAAGTCAGGTAATAAGAACCCCTTAACAAGAACCTAGCTTATTATATGAGTTAGTGAGAATTGAATGTAATCACCACTTTTTATATATAGTTATGAAACTTTTGTAATGCTTAATTTCTTATATTCACTAATGAGGTTCCATGTGTAGATGATACCAATTTTAAGTTTTTGCTTCTTTGTGTTTGTCATGTTGTAATGGTTATAATGGATTTTTTTAATAAACTAAAGTTTAGAGAAATCATCACAAATTTCCTAACAAGAATTATACAACGTAGTACTTGGTAGATTTTCCTCAAAATTTTTTATTAAGTAAAGAAAATTCATGGCCGAAATTAATTATGTGAATCATTAAGGATAACCCATGGCTAAACATATGTATTGAATTCATTTAGATGGATAATATCCAAACTAGATGAATAATATATACATAGACCTACACTTGTGGTGTGGCCATATATAGTTAGATTAGTTTTATGTGTGAATACTATCAAGTTATTTATCGTGTTTGAGACAATTTCCTTGTTAAAAATTAATCTTAATTCATATATAAATTTGCTTTTTTCAGATATGGATTGAATGTGATTCAAAACTTAGTTGATTTGGGTGTTATAATTACCCTCTAATAAACTAATCCAATTTTTTTAGTCTATTAAACTGATTTTAAACATTGTTTTTCAAAATTTCTTACATATGTTATAAAAATTTTCTAATTTATTTTATTGCAAAATATTAGAAAATTCATGCGGGTAATATACTTTCAAATTTATTTTATTGCAAAATATTTTATTCTTATTTTCCTTCACTATTCATTTATATGGTATATTTTGTCTTCGCCTCTATATTTTGTCTTCGCCTCCATGGAAAACACATTGTACAAAATTGTCATTGAAAAGTGCAATTATGTGTCTGTTGTCAAATGAAGAGGAGCTAGCATGGGCACTCAAGATTGGGTCGTGTGAATTTTCAAGGTTTACAAGATCAAAAAGAATGCATTGGAACAGATCTGCAAATATCTTTGACATGAGGTCTACAAAAACTTTTTCAACCGAAGGCGAACTGCGATGGTTTTGTTGTCGAAACAAGTGAAATAATCATTCACATACATTCAGGATTTATGGCAGGAATGAAGTACAACTGATACATGATGATCTATGTGGCTTGATATCTCCCCCAATTTTGGCCGTAAATAGGTATGTATTTTTTTATGGTCGATGATTACAATTGTGCATAAGAACGTAAACATGATAATACATAGCACTCAATATAATAAAAAATGTATATAATGCCACAGTAAGATTGTACCATATTTATTGTACCATATTTTGTTATAAGTAATCTTTAAACACAATCGGTATATACTATTGCTAGGAAAGATATTAGGTTGAGCGGAAATCCCGAGTGTGTCATTTTGAAGTGTGCTTAATGATTAGACCTCTCGAAGTATATTAAGTGTTTAGACCTCACTAATCAATTATGTGACGGGAAAAATAGTCCAGGAAGCTAGAAACATATATTCTTACAAATAATCATTATACAAGGGAATAAACAAAGGCTGGGTATGAATTCAAGTTGCATCACTGAAGCGCAAATTTGCAGGAACAGGGCAAGAAGATATGACACTAAATAAAGTGTTATACCTGACATATAATTTGTAGCTTTGACCTAAAGCTCGATGATTACGTACTTTGTCCTATAAACTAAACGTAAGTCCCAAATCTCCTCGATGTAGGGTTGGGGTGTTACAATCTAGTATTGGAAACATTTTAAAGTTTAAGAAGTAGATGGAGAGTGAGTTTGATATGGTGCTTAACAGAAGCGGGCATACTACCTTGGTTTGGAGGTAAACGGAAAAAGGGTTCACAGAGATCAGGAAAATAGCTTACGGAAAAAAGATCTTGAAGAAGGCGAAAATGTAAACTTATAAACCAAATAGATATCATATAGATTCCAAAGTATATATAGAAAAATATGAAGGTGGTAAATTAGCCGATTCCGCCTTGTACAAAAGTATCATTGACGAGTTAAGGTGCCTTATACATACCCATCCATATATTTCATATTATATGGGGGTTTAAAGAAGGTATATGAATAGGACTGCTAAGTTACACTACAATGTTGTGTAGAGGATTTTACGCAACATCAAAGAAACTCCTAAATATGGATGGTTTATGGGTATATGTACAAGAAGATGGGAATTATATGGTAAGTGGCTACTCAGATAGTGATCATGCATGAAGCATGCATGAACAAAAAATTACATCTCATATGGCATTCTACTTGAATAAAAATTTATAACATGAATGTCGGAGGAATAAATATGTGTTGCTTTGTCTTCGTGCGAGGCCGAATTTATGGCGGCAACGACAATAACCACACAAGGTATTTGGTTGCAGAACTTGTTCAAGTAGGTGATCGATTTGTCTAAAGGCCTTGTGATTATATATGTGGATATTTTACCGATAAAATGGGTAAAATAATCATACATTTGCAAGGTACATGCTGTCTGCCGACAACCTCAAGAGGTGCCTCATGGCATGGCTTCATCTTTTGTCCGGCTAGGTTCATCTTGGTATACGTCCGATAAAATAAGATATTGACCAAACTCATTCCGTCGATTAAAGCTTTCCATATCTTATTTTTCTCGATGACAGGGTGGATTACCAATGACTATGCATGGGGGTATATGACGTTCTCGTAGTTCCTCTTTGATGAAGAAAAGAGACACAGTCTGTCTAGCAGGGCTAAAGTGGTATTAAATATAAACTTGATGAGCGTACCATTTCCTGGAATTTATACTTTTAAGTCCGAGGGTGCTTCCTCACGAAATTATCTTCACCTCTCCCCGATATCTCTCTTCGGGTAATATGTTCCTTATCTCAGAACTTTTATAAATTCATTGAGTTCTCCGGCCTTGATCATTTTTTCAATCGACCACTTCAAGTAGAAACATTCATCAGTATTATGCCCCATTATCCTGATGGTTGTCATAGTACTTATCGGTATTCTTCTTGTGGTCGGCCATCCTCATTTTCGCCGGTTGGATGAAGCGTGGTTCGCCTTTGATTTCATAGAAAATTTCGAAGATCAACGCGTTAAGTGGTGTAAATAAAGTCAATTCTCTATACCTTTGCCTTTGCAAGTCTCGATATATTTCCTTCTTATCAATCACCCTATGATCATTCCTTCAGTCTTTGTTGGATCCTCGTGAGTATTCGTAGTGACATGACTGTTAGTTGCAGTTATCTCTTTGGGGCTCCTTGTATCCCTCAAAAATCTCCATCATCCTTCGAATCTTCTCACCTCTTAAATATATATCATTCATGCACTTTGGGCATAATCATAAAGAGATGACATGAGCATTTTACCTTTGATTGGCTCCAGTCCAGTGGTTAGATATACCAAGACTTTAGTCTTGTTCAAATTAGTGATCATATTAGCGTCCTCCTTGAGTCTGGCTAGGTAGTCGCCTAGAGACTCGCTCGGTGTCTTTTTCCCTTTGAAATAGGTGTGAGTAATGCCTTATAAATTTCCCCTTCAACTTCTCATAGGTTTGGATCGAACGTGGGCGAAGTCACTTATACCTCAATGATGCCCCCTTCAGATTGTCTTAAACATCTTACATAGCATTGTCTAGTTGTGGATCATACCAGTCACTTACAACTCATATTTGTCATAATGGTCTTCGAGATCTCCCCTCCCATTGAACTCAGTCATCTTCTGGAATTACTTTTCTTCACCTGGTGTAGGTCGATAGGCTTCAATCTCTTCAAGAACCACGGGTTTCATGACTAATCTTTTTGTCCCCAAATAAGGCTTTCTCTAATCTTTTTGAGAGTCGTCTTCCTCTTCATCCTTTTTGGAGTCTATAGTCAATACGGCCTTTGTCCTCCTTCTCCCAGGGTGTGAGTCAGAGTCCGCGGACTCATCTTTCTCAACCTGGGCTTATTTCTCTTTTCGAGAACTCTTGGCCTCTTCAATTTCTTCTACTGAGGCTCATAACACTATGAGTTTCAAAGATCTTCTACCGCCAATTCTAGATCTTCGCTTCATAGTTTTATCGCTTTGAGTTTCAAAGCATCGTCTCCCATTTTTTGTATTTCACCAGCTCTACTTCTTCCCATTATTTCAATTTTCCCCTTTGTCTAGCAACCATCTCAGCCCTCAATTTCTTCAACTTCCCCTGTTCTTCAGGATTAGGAAAGATGTCGACTTCTTCATCAAAATTAGCTTCCAAGTTCCGAGAGGTGACCAAAGGTTGTTTTCAGCGGTTCATTTTCTAATCAAGAAACCTATGAGGGCCTTGTTCATCATTGCTTGTTGTCATAATCTCAGATCTCAGAACTTACTATTGTATTCCGATAAACGGCGCCAAATGTTGGAACCAAGTTTCTACTCGAACGATCTTCGGTTGGACCTGCAAGGAGAAGAATGTGAGGTTTTGACTCCCCGATTCACCTCTGGTGTGCGAATCAGTAATTGATCTTTTAGGTAAGATATGAATATACAAGTAATTATTGAATATATAATTGTAGATATGATTATGTAAGAAAATAGTAAACTTGGCCCAATATTTATACTAGGTATTGTCTACTCTTAGAGGTAAGTTGAGTGAACCCGGGAAGATCAAGGATAACAAGGCATATCCGCCCGTTACTTCCCATTTGGACTTGCTAATTTTATAGCTTCTTCGACTTCCTTCGCGGTGGGATTCGAATTAAACATAGTTTAGGTTAACATATAGTAAATTGTTTATCTAAACAGGCTCCAAAAATGAAAATATACCTCCACTTCAGAAAATATTTACAAACTGGCTTCTCAACGTGCTGCAAATAAACAAGTGAAAAAAACATTATTAGTTCATCTAACTTTAATAGCTTAGCGTCTTTAACAATAAACATGTATACCATAACTAAGTGAAATGTAATGTTTTATAAATTAAACACCTTACGAAATATAAATATTATGTAATCAAATTAAATAAAATACTATCATTGTAAAATATATCTTACCGTGAAATTAATAAATTCACTAACCATATAATTTGGATATATTTTAAATTTACAACCCGTCGGGGTAAACAAGTACTAGTTTTAAATATTTTTTTAAAATATTTTTTTGAATTAAAGTTAATATTTATACTTTTATTCAAAAAAAGAAATTCGAAAAATAATTTGTGAACATTTTATTTTTATTCATTTTACAATAATAATGGATTTGTATTTTGGTAAGTATTTGACAAAATAGTGTATTTATGTGTACTTTTCAACCTTTTTGTGCTTGTCACAAAATTTGTTAGAAAATGTGTCTATTGGAATTTTTTTGTTAAAAAGCAAGTTTATAAACATAAGCATGGTTTTCAATAATAAATTTACATTAGAATTGAAAATCTTAAAAATATTCATTATAACATTGTTAAAGTACATGTCTGATGGATATATGGTATATATAGTGTTATTTTTTCATTTCAAATAAAATAGACTAAGAATTAAATAAAAATCAACGATTATTTTATCCTTTATTTTAATTCTTATATTTAAATAAACAAAGTGAAATTAGTAAATATTTTTACAAACTGCATCATTTTTTTTATGTAAAACTTGTTTGTCAAAAACTTTGTATCCTATCCCTATGAAATTGAATTTGATTAAATGTTGTTATGTAAATATTAATTTATAAATGAAAATTAATTTGTGCATTATAATGAAAAACTTTTTAGACTTGAATCTACTCTAGTAGTACTTATACTATTGTTAGTTGAGGTTAGTAGGTAATTTATATATAATCTCATTAAAAAAAATTAAATATTTTTGGGAAAATTTAATTTTCAAGTTAAATTTTTTTATACAATGCTTACCACGTGATTTTTAGAACTTCATTTTATTTACAACACAAAATAAATTAGAGTAATATGTTTTTACATGTATGCTTGTACATCATCATCCAATTAATTTATATAATACATGGAGCACATTTTGTTAAATCACATTTGTGTAAACTAGGAAAAAAAATTGAAATTTCTAATATGAAATTGATACTAAAATTAGGAAAATAATTTAAACTATATTTGGCCTATTTTTTAATGTATATATGGGAAGATATTCTAAGTATTATGTGTTAACCTAATGACACACTAAGTTAACTTATATTGGGAGCTTCCAATCTCAGAAGCTCCCTAACAACTATTGAACTTTATTTCACCAAACACAAGGTTAAAAATGAGGCTTTTTACTTCAAGAAGATGTAGGCTTGTTTCGGAAAAATTGTAGGATTGTAAGAACTTATAGTTTTAATACATGAACACCTTGCCTCACAATTTTCAACCATAACTATTGGGAAAAGACTTGTTATTTTTCTTGAATCCAGTAGTAATATTGTTCGCTGTGGAATTGGTGCTCGTAATTAACTCGTCCAATTGGTGGCACAAGTAGTAATCTTAAAACTTGAATTGGTGGTGTCATTGTTGGTGGTCAAGTAGAGCTAACTTAAGTAGTGTCATTCATCACAACTTTAATAATGGCATCAGTGGTGGTAGGATTAGTGGTATATTGGGTAGTCCTAGTAGTGACATTGGTGATAACATGTCTAGCATCATTAGTGGTTACATTAGTGGCACAAGAAGTGGTAATAATTGAAGTGGATTTAGTGGTATTGATGGTGGCATTGGTCGTGGTGCTCTAATTAATGCAATTGGTGGCATTGCAAGTAGCAATCTTAGTAGGGAAATTGGTGATTGTATTGTTGGTGTTAGTGTTGAAGTTTATACTGACTTAAGCCGTTCCATTGATGGACACTTTAACTATGGCATTAGAGGTGGTAGCATTGATGGTATATTTGTTAGTCTTAGTAGTGGCATTGGTGGTAGCATTGCTATTAGCTTTAGTGGTGACATTGGTGGTGGCATAGGTGATTGCTTTATTGGTAATATTGGTGATATATTGGTTACTCTTAGTAATGGCATTGGTGGTAGCGTTTCTTGTAGCTTTAGAAGTGCTATTGGTGACGTATGGCTGGTTGCTTTAGTGGTAGCATTGGTAGTATATTGTTTAGTCTTATTAGTGGCATTGGTAGTAGCATTGATAGTAGCTTAACTTGTGATTGGTGGCAGAATGGGTGGTAGCATTATTGGTACCATAGGTTATATACTGGGTAATAGTAGTAGTGGAAATGGTAGTGGCATGGCTCATATCTTTAGTTGTGGCACTGGCGGTGCAAGTGGTAGCATTGATACTGGTGGATTTAGTATTGGTGGTAGTTTTAGTTATGGCCTTGGTGGAAGTAGCTTACTTAGTAGCATTCGGGGTGCTGGTGGTGATATTGACATTAACTTTAGTAGTAGTAAAATTGGTTGTGGCGGCGGTAACTTTGGTAGTGATTTTAAATAGTATTGTTACAGACGAAATTAATGGTACTCGAATGATCATGGATAATGCATATAATTATACTAGTGTCATTGGATGTATTAGCATCAGTACTGGTCAAAACCTTGATCGGTGTGTCATCGGTGGTAGTGCTATCAATATCAATGGGGTTGCTGGTGACATTAATCGGCCTTACAGTGTTGACCAACTACCTTCATATCGGCATAAACATCAGCATTATTTTTAATTTTGTTACTGGTCCCACTTTTACATATCAATGGATGAACCCATGTTCGGAATGAGATTTCTTACTTGCATGAGATGTACTTCCTAAAAGTGGCTCATGATCTCACAGAAGTTCAGAAGACTTAGAATTTTTACTCATCCTAAAGATGTCTCACCTCATACATAATTGTAAAACAAAATCCATTTTTTGATTAGTAATTAGAAGAACCTAATTACTAATCCAATGGAGGTACCATTAGAAAAATGGATTTGTTATATAATTATGTAAGAACCGAAATATTTTTAGAGTGAGAAAAGAGTCTAAGTATTGTGAAAATCTTTGAGATCCTAAGCCGCTTTTGGGAAGTACATCTCAGGCAAGTCAGAAATCCCAATCATAATACGAGTTCATCCATTGATCTGTAAAAGTGGGACAAACAACAAAATTAAAAATAATATTCATGTTTATGCCGATGTGCAGGGAGTTAATCAATACTGTAAGGCTAATTAATGTCACCGCATTAATATCACCAATGCCCCAACTGATATTGATAGCACTACCACCATTTCCAGAGTTATCAAGGTTTTCACCACTACCAATGTTAATACAACCAATGGCATTAGTATAATTATATGCATTATCCGTGATCACTCGAGTACCATTAATTTAATTAACATCATTATTATTTGAAACAACTACAAAAATAAAAACCAAAGTTACCTCCGCCATAACCAATGTTACTATCACTAAAGTTAGTGCCAATATCACCACTAGCACCCCGAATTCTACTAAGTTGCTTCCACCAAAGTCATAACTAAACTACCAATTCTACTAAGTAAGTTGCTTCCACCAAAGCCATAACTAAACTACCACCACCAATACATAATCCACCAATATCGAGGCTACCACTAGCACCGCTAGTGCCACAACTAAAGCAACGAGCCATGCCACCACCATTGTCACTATTTTCTAGAGTTATCCAATATATAACAAATGCTACCAATAAAGCTACCACCCATGCCACCAGTTAAGCTACCAACAATGCCACTACCAATGCCACTACTAAGACTAACCAATATACCACCAATGCTATCACTAAAGCAACCAGCCATGCCACCACCAATTCAACCACCAAATCTACAAGCAACACTACCCCTAATGCCACTACCAAGACTAACCATTATATCATCAATGTTACCACTAAAGTAACCACCCATGCCACCACCGATCCCACCAATAAAGCTACCACCAATGCTACCACCTATGCCACTACTAAGACTAACCAATTACCAACATTTCTACAACCTCTAATGCCATAATTAAAGTGACTATCAATGGAACTGCTTATGTTAGCATGAATTTTAACACTAACACCAACAATACCACCACTAATTCTCCTACTAAGATTACTGCTTCCAATGCCACCAATTACACTAATAAGAGCACCACAACAAATGGAACCATCAATATCACTAAATTCACTACAATTATTACCACTTGTAGTGCCACCAATGTAATGAGTAAAGATGTTACGCATGCTACCAACAATGCCACTACTAAGACTACCCAATATACCACTAATGCTACCAGAACTGCTGTCATTATTAAAGTTGCCACCAATGACACTACTTAAGTTAGCACGAACTTCACTATAAATAATGCCACCTCCAATTCAACTATTAAGATTAGGGCCACTAGTGCCACCAATTGGAGGAGTAAATTACCACCACTAGTGCCACACCTAAATATATTACTATTGGACTCAATAAAAATAACAACTTTTTTCCAATAGTTATCCATCTATAGTCATTACATCAGCAGCTGATTTAGTGTGGATGAAAATGGCCAGGCAACCTATTCTTGTATTAAAAATATAAGTTCTTACAATGGTACAATTTTTCCCAAACAAGCCTACATCTCCATGAAGTAAGAAATTGCATTTTCAACATTGTGTTTGGTGAAATGAATTTTAATAATTGTTGGGGGAGCTTCCTGAGAAGGGAAACACCCAATATAAGTAAATTTAGTTTGTTATTAGGTTAACACATAGCTTGTCATATATATATATATTAAAAAATAATCCCAATATAGTTTAAATTTTTTTTTTTTAATTTTAGTATGAATTTCATATGATAAATTTTGATTTTTTTTTCTATATTTTAAAAATCTGATTTAACAAGCATATATGTAAATAAATATTACTCTAATTTATTTTGTATAGTAAATGAAATTAGATTTTTAAAATTAGGTGGTAAGTATTCTATTAAAACGTTTAATTAAAAATTACATTTTCTCAAAAAAATTAATTTGTATTTAATAAAATGATATACAAATTTCCTACTAACCTCAAATAACAATAATATAAGTACCAAATAACTAAAAATAATAAAATACTACTACAAAAGATTCAAATATAAAAACCTTTCAGTATCATGCACAAATTAATTGTAATAAACTAATTAATATTTACATAACAAAAACTAATCAAGTTCAATTTGTAAATGTATAAGGCACAAAATTTTTGACAAAAAAATTATACATATTAGGAAACTGATGCAGTTTTTAAAAATATTTACTAATTACACTTCGTTTATTTAAACATAAGAATTAAAATAAATTATAAAATTATTGTTGATTTTTATATAGTTCTTAGTGTATTTGATTTGAAATTATAAAAATGACCTAAAATTGTGGGTAACACTACATATACCATAGTAATGTACAATGAGTATATAAATTATTTGGCTTAGCCATATGTACTTTGACATGGTTATAATTAATATTTTTTATGATTTTCTATTGTAATGTAAATTTATTATTGAAAATTATCCTTATATTTATAAACTTGCTTTTTTACTAACAAAATTTCACTAGACACTTTTTCTAAATAAAATTGTGACAAGCACAAAAAGGCTGAGAACTACATAAAGACACTATTTTGTCAAATACTTTCCAAAATTCAAGTCCAATATTATTGCAAAATGAATAAAGATGATATTTCATAAATTATTTTACCAATTTTCTTTTTTTGAATAAAAGTATAAACTAGTACTTGTTTATCCCAGTGATTTGTAAATTTAAAAAATATCCATATTATATGATTAATAGAGTCATTAATTTCATGGTAAGATGTATTTTACAATGTTTGTATTTTATTTTATTTGATTATATAATATGTATATTTTGTTAGGTGTTTAATTTATAAAATATTAAATTTTACTTAGTTATGGTATAAGTGTTTATTTTTTAAGAGGCTAGGCTATTAAAGTTAGATGCACTAATAATGTTTCTTGCACTTGTTTCTTTGCACCAGGTTGAGAAGAAAGTGTGTGAATATTTTCTCAGATGGAGATACTTTTCCATTGTTGGAGGTTCCTATAAATAAACAGTTTTGGGCCCATGACTCAAAAGCCCATAGATGTTAATGCCTAGTATGTTTAATTGGAGCTATAGAATAAGGAAAAGGCACGTACAAATGGGAAGTAACTGACATATATGCCACGTTCTACTTGATCTTCCTCGGTTCAAGTCAAGTGACGACTAAGAGTGGCAATACCTAGTATAAAGATTGGTTCAAGTTTGCTACTTTGATACACAATCATATATACAATTACTAAGTTCTTCAACTCTTACAATTTTCCTTAATTTTTGTTTTTTCTAAACTAGATTTTTAGTATGATTTTAGTTTTCATTTTTGTTATGTAGCCCGCGCTCCAAGATGCTAGGTATGTTTGATTTATTTCAAAGTGGTGGTGAATAAGCTGCTTTACAAGATGATTTGTGGTATATATCATTTGCTCCTGTGCTCTTCTACTCCATTTATATATGTTGAAATCTCTATATATTTGTGTGCATATATTTATTATTTTTAAATTTTTATTTCACTAATATTTTCTCAATTTTGTATGTTAGTCCACTTAATTTGTAAATTGAAATTTTTATAATCTTGTGTAAATTAAATTTTGGTGGTGCATTTGTTTCTATATGGATTAAATCATCATACATATAGAATTGAATAATCAATAAATATAGAGTATTTATTAGTTTGTACTTTAGGTAGATTTTACTTAAAGTTAGCTTTTAAAAATGAGACTTTGGATTATTTAAATTTTATTTTGGTTTATATTTGGATGTTATTTTTGTTTATGGGTGTAGTCAATGAAAGCTAAGTATATTTTTTTATTTATGTTAGTGTTTAATTTTTAATACACACTACACATTTTAAATGAAGGTTAATTCTTTTATTTTTGTTTATGTTAAACGATTGTGGTATGTTAAGATATGATAAATAATAAGTGTTAAATATAAAACTCTGTACTAGTAATATGGTATTGTGCTCCAAGTCGATGTTTTTAGGTGAATCCACATGTTGCTGCTGACCCACTTTGGCCGAATACATGGGTGATGTGAAGAGGACATTGGTGGAGCTGCAGGGGCTTATTGGTGCTGGTGGCCTTGGAGCTTTAATGAGTGGTGCTGGTGGAGGCCTATTTATCCCTCTAGGTTTGTTTCGGTAATTTGATTTGTCATTGTTTTCTATAGTTATATTAGGTTTTTTGGGTATGTCAACAGTTATAGTTCATTTAGTTTATTTTATTGATTGTATTGTTATGATCATATGTTTAGTGTTGTATACATGGCTTTTAAAAGTTTTAACACTGCTGTGTGATACTAAAAAAATATTTTTAACTTATATCTTTAATTATACAATTGTAATGTCTAGTTCATTGTTGGTTTATCAAACATTATTTACATGATATCAAGTCAACCAGTCTGTTCTTCCACTTGTTAATTTGACGATTATTTTGTAAAAAGTTTGCGTCACTGCATAAAAATAACATAAATTTCGACAAATTTCCCGAAATAGATTAAATGGCCCGAATTAGAACATTAAAAAATTATTCTATCTTTGTTTATGTTAAAGGATTGTGGTATATTAAAATTTGATAAAGAATAAGTGTTAATTATAAAACTGAAGACCGACCTACTCTCCACTCGTAATATGGTATTGTGAGTCTGTTATCTAGTCCATGATCATGTATTTCTCAACAGTTCTTGGTTCCTAAAGCTAATTGGATTTTTGGGCTCACAGGGGATTACTCTTATTACATTGTTTTCCTATATCGATGGAGGCATCAGCTACACCTGTTATTATTTTTATCGTAATCTTTTCCATCTTTGGCATTGCATAAGACATTAGTTTAATTGATGCCTTTGTTATTCTAGATTTAAAAAATGTTAAGTTTTTGTGGACATCTCGTTCTTGATAGAGTATATATTTATGTATATTTTAAAGGATTTTATAAAGTAAGAATGAGGGAAACAACAAGAGTCTTAACACGACTCGTGACAGTAATATGATGAAGTTTTTTACTTATAATATGTATGGCCACTATGCAGCAGAGCGCGGGAAAGCATGACTTCAAAATGAGAAAAGTAAGGAGCTTGAGTCCAACCTCAACCAATTCGAAGATGATGAACCCACTTCATTGTTGACTAGATGTGATCAAAACGGAGGTGATATTGTATTATTAAATAAAGGGAAGGGTGTTCCAAGTTTTTTCCATAAGGGAGAAATCGAGTCAGACATAAATATGTGGTACTTTGATAGCACCTCCAGTAATCACATGATTGGGCGTCGTGAAAAAATCAGCAAATTGAATGTGACCGATATTGAAAAGGTTCATTTTGGTGATGGACCTATTGTCAATATTGAAGGAAAATGTGTAATCAGATTCAAGTAAATATGGAGATGAACACACAGTTAAAGAGGTATATTTCATTCCAACGATGTGTAACAATATTATAACTTAGAGAAATTATCAGATGAAGGCAGCAAGGTGGTGCTAACTAGACAATACTTATTGGTTATGATAATTGTTGAAATTTTTTATCATAGGTGCATAGGTCGGTAAACATATTGTACAAAATTGTCATCAAATAGTGCAATTATCAGATCATTCATGTACATTTAGGATTTATGGCAGGAATGAAGTAGAACTGATACATGATGATCTATGTGGCTTGATATCTCCACCAATTTTCACCAGAAATAGGTATGTATTTTTTATGGTCAATGATTACAATCGTGCAATGCGGGTTTTTATATTAAAAACTAAAGATCATGCACTAAAAGTGCATACTTGCTGAAAAGGAAGAAAATAATACGATTAAAACATTAACGAAGGACATATATAAGGAGTTCACATCGAAGGACATTGAAGATTTTGTGTAAGAGATGGTATAAAGAGACATTTGACTACACCATAAACTCCACAACAAAATGGGGTCGTAGGAAGGCAAAATAGGATAGTAATCGCAATGACTAAGAGTTTTATAAAAGAGAAAAATATATTAGCTATAATGTGGGTATAGGCTGTGAGGAATTTGGTTAATATTTTAAACCATCTACCAACAAAGGCCTTGACTGAAGAGACTTCTTATAAAGTCTGGACATGTACTAAACCTAAATTCGATCATGTACATATTTTCATATGTTTAGCACTTGTCAAGGTTTCGAATGTTTATATGGAAAAACTTGATGCCAGAGGTGTGACTATGATTTATATTAGAAAGGAACCTAGAACAAAGGCTCGCGGGTTATAGAGCCCAAATATGGGAAGGCTATATATCACTTGAGATGTTATGTTCGAGGATGAAAAAGGGTGGAACTTGTAGTATTCTGAGATGCTAGTTTCTTTGACACATTCATCATTATTAATTCAAAAAATTACACATATAAAGATAATGAGATGGAGATATTGTCACCTCATATATTAAACTCTTTGACTAATTCATTTCTGAAGAATAAAAATATGGGATATGACTCTAAAGTATGAAGAAACTCCAGCGAACCCAAAAATTGATGGAACTGAAGAAATCGAGATTATGATGGAACCGAAGAAATCGAGATTTCTAATGAACTACTTCTGATGGGCTTCGTATAACTAAAGAAATTCATACAAGCATAGTTTTTTGTGAATATAATGAAGCTATAAAAATTGACACTCACGCAATCGAGAAGAATATGACATGGGAGCTAACAGAACTGCCATGTTGGATGTAACCCTATCAGTCTAAAGTTAGTGTAAAAGATCAAGAAGGATGAAAATAATGATATAGGAAAATACGAGGTTAGACTCATGGCGAGTCGCTATGTTTAGAAGTTGGGGATTGATTACGATGAAGTATATGTGCTTGTAACTTGGTTAGAAACTGTGAGATTATTTTTGGTGTTAGCAATAAAATTGGGTTGGCTTGTGCATCAATTGGATGTAACCCCATTGGTCAGCTATAAAACAGGGTTGGCCGGTGCATCATTTGGCGATAGCTGGAAAACAGGGTTAATTGAAGGAAGTATACGTGACTAAACCCATTGGTTTTGAAAAGAAGAATGAAGAGCATAAGATATATGGTTGTTAAAAGTGATCTACTGATATTTCCAATCACCTAGAGCATCGTATTTGCGCTCTATATATCTATGTGAAAACCCGGGTCAAATCATGGGCCCTTTTCGAAAACCGGGTCAAATCTCGATTCCGAGTCCAAAATAAGTTGAAGCCTACCTTCCCCAATGCAGCCAACTTGGGTAATGACTAGCCCATCACAGGCCCCCAAAAGATCATGATTTATTGGTGGAATTAGTAGTAGTTCTTTGTCTTATAAACTAAACATAAGTCCCAACTCTCCTCGATGTGGGACTGAGGTGTTACAAACTCCCCCACTTAAACTTCTGACGTCCTCGTCAGGCCTGAACAGACAGCCCAAAGGACCAAGATCGTACCTCTCTAGCCATTATGGGATAATACTGGTTGGCTTCGTGTCCCCACCTCCGGACCTCTTACCATTGTGGGATAATACCCTCAGCCTTCGTGTCCCCACCTCCCACAACCTGACGAATCAAGCTTTCGAAAGTCGGTTCTGATACCATATGTGAAAACCCGGGTAAAATCCGAAGCCCTTTTCTAAAATCAGGTCAAGTCCCAATTTCGAGTCCGAAATAAGCTGAAGCCTATTATCCCAAATGCAGCCAACATGGGTAATGACTAGCCCAACACAGGCTCACAAAAGATCTTGATTTGTTGGTGTAAGTAGTAGTAGTACTTTATCTTATAAACTAAACATATGTCTGAAATCTAGTATTGGAAACATTTTGAAGTTTAAGAAGCCGATGGAAAGTGAGTTTGGTATGGGTGCAGAAGCGGGCATACCACATTGGTTTGAAGGTAAACCGAAAAAAGGTTCACAGGGATCAGGAAAATAGCTTACGGAAAAAAGATCTTGAAGAAGGCGAACATTTTAACTTATAAAACAAATAGATATCATATAGATTCTAAAGTACATATAGAAAATGATGAAGGTGGTAAATTAGTGGATTCCACCTTGTACAAAAGTATCATTGACGAGTTAAGGTACCTTATGCATACCCTTCCATATATTTCATATTATATGGGGAATTAAAGAATGTAAATGAATAGGCCTGCTAAGTTACATTACAACATTTTGTAGAAGATTTTTCGCAACATCAAGGACACTCCTAAATATGGATGGTTTATGGGTATATGTACAAGGAGCTGGGAATTATATGGTAAGTGGCTACTCGGATAGTGATCATGCACGAAGTGTGGATGAAAAAAAATTACATCTCATATGGCATTCTACTTGAATAAAAATTCATCACATGAATGTCGGAGGAATAGAGATGTGTTGCTTTGTCTTCCTGCGAGGCCGAATTTATGGCGGCAACGACAACAACCACACAACATATTTGGTTGCAGAACTTGTTCAAGTAGGTGATTGATGTGTCTAAAGGCCATGTGATTATATATATGGATATATTACCGATAAAAATGGGTAAAATAATCATACATTTACAAGGTATATGTTGTCTGCCGAAAACCTCAAGAGGTGCCTCATGGCATGGCTCCATCTGTTGTCTAGCTAGGTTCATCTTGGTATACGTCCGATAAAATAAGATATTGGCCGAACTCCTTCTGTCCACTAAAGCTTTCCATATCTTCTTTTTCCCGATGACAGTGTGGATTATCAACGAATATGCATGTGGGTATATGACATTCTCGTAGTTCCTCTTTGATTAAGAAAAGAGACATAGTCTGTCTAGTAGGGATGCACTAGTATTAAATTTAAACTTCACGAGCATACCATTTCCTGGAATTTTTACTTTTTAGTCCGACTGTGCTGCCTCCCGAAATCATCTTCACCTCTTCCTGATATCTCTCTTCGGGTACTTTATTCCTTGACTCAAAATTTTTACAAATTCATTGAGTTCTGAATCCTTGATTAATTTTTCAATTGACCTCTTCCAGTAAAAATATTCATCAGTATTATGCCACATTATCTTGATGGTCGTCATAGTACTTATTGCCATTCTTCTTGTGGTTGGCCATCTTTATTTTGGCTGGTTGGATTAAGTCTGGTTCGCCATTGATGTCATAGATAATTTCAAAGATCAGCGCGTTAAGAGGTGTAAACACAGTTAATTCTCTATTCCTTCTCCTTTCTGAGTTTCGATCTATTTTCTTCTTATCAATAACCCTATGATCGTTTCTTTAGTCTTTGTTGGATTCTCATGAGTATTCGTAGCGATATGACTGTCAGTTACGGTTATCTCTTAGGGGCTCCTTCTATCCCTCAAAAATCTCCATCTTCCTTCAAATGTTCTCACCCCTTAAATATATATCATTCATGCACTTTGGGGATAATCATAAAGAGACGACATGAGCCTTTTACCATTGATCGGGTCCAAACTAGTGGTCAGATATACCATGTCTTTATTCTTGTTCAAATTAGTGATCATACCAGCTTCCTTCTTGAGTCTGGAAAAGTAGTCGCCTAGAGACTCGCTCATCCATTGCATGCAGTATATGAGGGTTTCAGTGTCATTTTCGGCATATGTGTGAGTAATGCCCCCCTTCAGATACTCTTAAACATCTTACATATCATTGTCTGGTCGTGACTTATGCCAGTCATCTACAACTCATATTTGTCATAATGGTCTTCGAGATCTCCCCTCCCATTTAATTTAGTCATCTTTTGGAATTTTTTTCTTCACCCGGTGGGGGTCGATAGGCTTCAACCTCTTCAAGAACCACCGGTTCACGACTAATCGTTATGTCCCCAAACAAGGCTTTCTCCAATCTTTTCGAGAGACGTCTTCCTCTTCGACCTTTTTGGAGTCCAAAGTCAATACGGCCGTTGTCCACCTTCTCCCATGGTGTGAGTCAGAGTCTGTGGACTCATCATCCTCAATATAGGCTCATTTCTCTTTTCGAGAACTCTCGGCCTATTTAGTTTCTTCTAGTGAGGATCGTAACACTTTTACCGCAAATTCTTGCTCTTCGCTTTGAGTTTAAAAATATCGGCTCCCATTTTTTATATTTCACTTGCTCTACTTCTTCCCATTCTTTCTATTTTCCCCTTTGTCTAGCAACCCTCTCAGCCACCAATTTATTCAACTTCCCCTATTCAGCCAATATCTTATTTCATCGGACGTATACCAAGATAAACCTAGCCGGACAACAGATGGAGCCATGCCATGAGGCACCTCTTGAGGTTCTCGGAAGACATCATATACCTTATGAAGGTATGATTACTTTACCCGTTCTTACCGGTAAAACATCCATATATATTATCACAAGGCCTCTAGACACATCAATCACCTACTTGAACAAGTTCTTCAACCAAATACCTTATGTGGTTTTTATCGTTGCCGCCATGAATTTGGCCTCGCATAAAGACAAAGTAACACACATATATTTCTCAGACACTCATGTTATGAATTTTTATTCAAGTAGAATGCCATATGAGATGTACTCTTTTTTCATCCAAGCTTCTTGCATGATCATTATCCGAGTAACCACTCAACATATAATTACCAGCTCCTTGTACATACACCCATAAACCATTCATATTTAGGAGTGTCTTTAATGTTGCATAAAATCCTCTACATAACATTCTAGTGTAATTTATCAGGCATATCCATGTACAACGGGGTTGTATAAGGTACGGTAACTTGCCAATGATACTTTTGTACAATATGGAATCCACTAATTTACCACTTTCATGTTTTTCTATGTGTACTTTGTACTCCATAAAATATTTATAGTAGTTTAAAAGTTAGCATGTTCACCTTCTCCAAGATCCTTTTTCCATAAGTTATTTTCCTTATCTTTGTGAACCATTTTTTTCGGTTTACCTCCAAACCAAGGTAGTATGCCTGCTTTGCTTTAGCACTCATGTCAAACTCACTCTCCATGTCCTTCTAAAACTTTAAAATATTTCCAAATTAAGATATATTGACTGTGAATACCATGCTCCAGGTGACTGGAAAAGTCCTTAGATCATTTTAAACAACTGATATACCATATGCTCTTCATTCTTCTTTTCAAAACCAATGAGTTTAGTCACGTATACTTCTTTTCAAAAATCGACAAAATTTTGCAGCTAAGGCTAAGTGATGCAGCTGTCATCCCTGTTTTGTAGCTAACCAATATGGTTGCATCTAAGTGATGAACAAGCCTGACCAGTTTTGCAGCTAACACCAATAATAATCTCAAAAGTTTCAACCAAGTTACAAGCGCGAATACTTCATAGTAATCAATCCCCAACTTCTGAACATAGCAACTCGCCAAACGTTTATCCTAATATTTTACTTTCACCATTTCTATCCTTCTTGATCTTATACACCAAACGTTTATCCTAATATTTTACTGTCACCATAGTAATGTACAATGAGTATATAAATTGTTTGGCTTAGCCATATGTACTTTGACATAGTTATAATGAATATTTTTTATGATTTTCTATTGTAATGTAAATTTATTATTGAAAATTATCCTTATATTTATAAACTTGCTTTTTTACTAACAAAATTTCACTAGACACTTTTTCTAAATAAAATTGTGACAAGCACAAAAAGGCTGAGAACTACATAAATACACTATTTTGTCAAATACTTTCCACAATTCAAGTCCAATATTATTGCAAAATGAATAAAGATGATAGTTCATAAATTATTTTACGAATTTTCTTTTTTGGAATAAAAGTATAAACTAGTACTTGTTTATCCCAGTGATTTGTAAATTTAAAAAATATCCATATTATATGATTAATAGAGTCATTAATTTCATGGTAAGATGTATTTTACAATGTTTGTATTTTATTTAATTTAATTATATAATATGTATATTTTGTTAGGTGTTTAATTTATAAAACATTAAATTTTACTTAGTTATGGTATAAGTGTTTATTTTTTAAGACGCTAGGCTATTAAAGTTAGATGCACTAATAATGTTTCTTGCACTTGTTTCTTTGCACCAGGTTGAGAAGAAAGTGTGTGAATATTTTCTCAAATGGAGATACTTTTCCATTGTTGGAGGTTCCTATAAATAAACAGTTTTGGGCCGATGACTCAAAAGCCCATAGATGTTAATGCCTAGTATGTTTAATTGGAAGCCCGGTGCCAAGAAATCCTGAGAAGCTATAGAATAAGGACAAGGCACGTACAAATGGGAAGTAACTGACATATATGCCACGTTCTACTTGATCTTCCTCGGTTCAAGTCAAGTGACGACTAAGAGTGGCAATACCTAGTATAAAGATTGGTTCAAGTTTGCTACTTTGATACACAATCATATATACAATTACTAAGTTCTTCAACTCTTACAATTTCCCTTAATTTTTATTTTTTCTAAACTAGATTTTTAGTATGATTTTATTTTTCATTTTCGTTATGTAGCCCGCGCTCCAAGATGCTAGGTATGTTTGATTTATTTCAAAGTCATGGTGAATAAGCTGCTTTACAAGATGATTTGTGGTATATATCATTTGCTCCTGTGCTCTTCTACTCCATTTATATATGTTGAAATCTCTATATATTTGTGTGCATATATTTATTATTTTTAAATTTTTATTTCACTAATATTTTCTCAATTTTGTATGTTAGTCCACTTAATTTGTAAATTGAAATTTTTATAATCTTGTGTAAATTAAATTTTGGTGGTGCATTTGTTTCTATATGGATTAAATCATCATACATATTGAATTGAATAATCAATAAATATAGAGTATTTATTAGTTTGTACTTTAGGTAGATTTTACTTAAAGTTAGCTTTTAAAAATGAGACTTTAGATTATTTAAATTTTATTTTGGTTTATATTTGAATGTTATTTTTGTTTATGGGTGTAGTCAATGAAAGCTAAGTATATTTTTTTATTTATGTTAGTGTTTAATTTTTAATACACACTACACATTTTAAATGAAGGTTAATTCTTTTATCTTTGTTTATGTTAAACGATTGTGATATATTAAGATATGATAAATAATAAGTGTTAAATATAAAACTCTCTACTAGTAATATGGTATTGTGCTCCAAGTCCATGTTTTTAGGTGAATCCACATGTTGCTGCTGACCCACTTTGCCGGAATACATGGGTGATGTGAAGAGGACATTGGTGGAGCTGCAGGGGCTTATTGGTGCTGATGGCCTTGGAGCTTTAATGAGTGGTGCTGGTCAAGGCCTATTTATCCCTCAAAGGTCTATGCATTATGCTCTGGTAGGTTTGTTTCTGTAATTTGATTTGTCATTATTTTCTATAGTTATATTAGGTTTTTTGGGTATGTCAACAGTTATAGTTCATTTAGTTTATTTTATTGATTGTATTGTTATTATCATATGTTTAGTGTTGTATACATGGCTTTTAAAAGTTTTAACACTGCTGTGTGATACTAAAGAAATATTTTTAACTTATATCTTTAATTATACAATTGTAATGTCTAGTTCATTGTTGGTTGATCAAACATTATTTACATGATATCAAGTCAACAAGTCTGCTCTTCCACTTGTTAATTTGACGATTATTTTGTAAAAAGTTTGCGTCACTGCATAAAAATAACATAAATTCCGACAAATTTCCCGAAATAGATTAAATGGCCCGAATTAGAACATTAAAACATTATTCTATCTTTGTTTATGTTAAAGGATTGTGGTATATTAAAATTTGATAAAGAATAAGTGTTAATTACAAAACTGAAGACCGACCTACTCTCCACTCATAATATGGTATCGTGAGTTTGTTATGTAGTCCATGATCATGTATTTCTCAACAGTTCTTGGTTCCTAAAGCTAATTGGATTTTTGGGCTCACAGGGGATTACTCTTATTATATTGTTTTCCTATATCAATGGAGGCATCAGCTACACCTGTTATTATTTTTATCGTAATCTTTTACATCTTTGGCATTGCATAAGGCATTAGTTTAATTGATGCCTTTGTTATTCTAGATTTAAAAAATGTTAAGTTTTTGTGGACATCTCGTTCTTGATAGAGTATATATTTATGTATATTTTAAAGGATTTTATAAAGTAAGAATGAGGGAAACAACAAGAGTCTTAACACGACTCGTGACAGTAACATGATGAAGTTTTTTACTTATAATATGTATGGCCATTATGCAGCAGAGCGCGGGAAAGCATGACTTCAAAATGAGAAAAGTAAGGAACTTGAGTCCAACCTCAACCAATTCGAAGATGATGAACCCACTTCATTGTTGACTAGATGTGATCAAAACGGAGGTGATATTGTATTATTAAATAAAGGGAAGGGTGTTCCAAGTTTTTTCCATAAGGGAGAAATCGAGTCAGACATAAATATGTGGAACTTTGATAGCACCTCCAGTAATCACATGATTGGGCGTCGTGAAAAAATCAGCAAATTGAATGTGACCGATATTGAAAAGGTTCATTTTGGTGATGGACCTATTGTCAATATTGAAGGAAAATGTGTAATCAGATTCAAGTAAATATGGAGATGAACACACACTTAAAGAGGTATATTTCATTTCAACGATGTGTAACAATATTATAACTTAGGGAAATTATTAGATGAAGGCAGCAAGGTGGTGCTAACCAGACAATACTTATTGGTTTATGATAATTGTTGAAATTTTTTATCATAGGTGCATAGGTCGGTAAACATATTGTACAAAATTGTCATCAAATAGTGCAATTATCAGATCATTCATGTACATTCAGGATTTATGGCAGGAATGAAGTAGAACTGATACATGATGATCTATGTGGCTTGATATCTCCACCACTTTTCACCAGAAATAGGTATGTATTTTTTATGGTCAATGATTACAATCGTGCAATGCGGGTTTTTATATTAAAAACCAAAGATCATGCACTAAAAGTGCGTACTTGCTGAAAAGGAAGAAAATAATACGATTAAAACATTAACGAAGGACATATATAAGGAGTTCACATCAAAGGACATTGAAGATTTTGTGTAAGAGATGGTATAAAGAGACATTTGACTACACCCTAAACTCCACAACAAAATGGGGTCGTAGGAAGGCAAAATAGGATAGTAATCGCAATGACTAGGAGTTTTATAAAAGAGAAAAATATATTAGCTATAATGTGGGTATAGGCTATGAGGAATTTGGTTAATATTTTAAACCATCTACCAACAAAGGCCTTGACTGAAGAGACTTCTTATGAAGTCTGGACATGTACTAAACCTAAATTCGATCATGTACATATTTTCATATGTTTAGCACTTGTCAAGGTTTCGAATGTTTATATGGAAAAACTTGATGCCAGAAGTGTGACTATGATTTATATTAGAAAGGAACCTAGAACAAAGGCTCGCGGGTTATAGAGCCCAAATATGGGAAGGCTATATATCACTTGAGATGTTATGTTCGAGGATGAAAAAGGGTGGAACTTGTAGTATTCTGAGATGCTAGTTTCTTTGACACATTCATCATTATTGATTCAAAAAATTACACATATAAAGATAATGAGATGGAGATATTGTCACCTCATACATTAAACTCTTTGACTAATTCATTTCTGAAGAATAAAAATATGGGATATGACTCTAAAGTATGAAGAAACTCCAGCGAACCCAAAAATTGATGGAACTGAATAAATCGAGATTATGATGGAACCGAAGAAATCGAGATTTCAAATGAACTACTTCTGATGGGCTTCGTATAACTAAAGAAATTCATACAAGCATAGTTTTTTGTGAATATAATGAAGCTATAAAAATTGACACTCACGTAATCGAGAAGAACGTGACATGGGAGCTAACAGAACTGCCATGTTGGATGTAAACCTATCAGTCTAAAGTTAGTGTAAAAGATCAAGAAGGATGAAAATAATGATATAGGAAAATACGAGGTTAGACTCATGGCGAGTCACTATGTTTAGAAGTTGGGGATTGATTACGATGAAGTATATGTGCTTGTAACTTGGTTAGAAACTGTGAGATTATTTTTGGTGTTAGCAATAAAATTGGGTTGGCTTGTGCATCAATTAGATGTAACCCCATTGGTCAGCTATAAAACAGGGTTGGCCGGTGCATCATTTGGCGATAGCTGGAAAACAGGGTTAATTGAAGGAAGTATACGTGACTAAACCCATTGGTTTTGAAAAGAAGAATGAAGAGCATAAGATATATGGTTGTTAAAAGTGATCTACTGACTTTTCCAATCACCTAGAGCATCGTATTTGCGCTCTATATATCTATGTGAAAACTCGGGTCAAATCATGGGCCCTTTTCGAAAACCGGGTCAAATCTCGATTCCGAGTCCAAAATAAGTTGAAGCCTACCTTCCCCAATGCAGTCAACTTGGGTAATGACTAGCCCATCACAGGCCCCCAAAAGATCATGATTTATTGGTGCAAGTAGTAGTAGTTCTTTGTCTTATAAACTAAAGATAAGTCCCAACTCTCCTCGATATGGGACTGAGGTGTTACAAACTCCCCCACTTAAACTTCCGACATCCTCGTCAGGCCTGAACAGACAGCCCATAGGACCAAGATCGTACCTTTCTAGCCATTATGGGATAATACTGGTTGGCTTCGTGTCCCCACCTCCGGACCTCTTACCATTGTGGGATAATACCCACAGCCTTCGTGTCCCCACCTCCCACAACCTGACGAATCAAGCTTTCGAAAGTCGGTTCTGATACCATATGTGAAAACCCGGGTAAAATCCGAAGCCCTTTTCTAAAATCAGGTCAAGTCCCAATTTCGAGTCCGAAATAAGTTGAAGCCTAGTATCCCAAATGCAGCCAACTTGGGTAATGACTAGCCCAACACAGGCTCACAAAAGATCTTGATTTGTTGGTGCAAGTAGTAGTAGTACTTTATCTTATAAACTAAACATATGTCTGAAATCTAGTATTGGAAACATTTTGAAGTTTAAGAAGCAGATGGAAAGTGAGTTTGGTATGGGTGCAGAAGTGGGCATACCACATTGGTTTGGAGGTAAACCGAAAAAAGGTTCACAGGGATCAGGAAAATAGCTTACGGAAAAAAGATCTTGAAGAAGGCGAACATTTTAACTTATAAAACAAATAGATATCATGTAGATTCAAAAGTACATATAGAAAATGATGAAGGTGGTAAATTAGTGGATTCCACCTTGTACAAAACTATCATTGACGAGTTAAGGTACCTTATGCATACCCTTCCATATATTTCATATTATATGGGGAATTAAAGAATGTAAATGAATAGGCCTGCTAAGTTACATTACAACATTTTGTAGAAGATTTTACGCAACATCAAGGACACTCCTGAATATGGATGGTTTATGGGTATATGTACAAGGAGCTGGGAATTATATAGTAAGTGGCTACTCGGATAGTGATCATGCATGAAGTGTGGATGAAAAAAAAATACATCTCATATGGCATTCTACTTGAATAAAAATTCATCACATGAATGTCGGAGGAATAGAGATGTGTTGCTTTGTCTTCCTGCGAGGCCGAGTTTATAGCGGCAACGACAACAACCACACAACATATTTGGTTGCAGAACTTGTTTAAGTAGGTGATTGATGTGTCTAATGGCCATGTGATTATATATATGGATATATTACCGATAAAAATGGGTAAAATAATCATACATTTACAAGGTATATGTTATCTGCCGAAAACCTCAAGAGGTGCCTCATGGCATGGCTCCATCTGTTGTCTAGCTAGGTTGATCTTGGTATACATCCGATAAAATAAGATATTGGTCGAACTCCTTCTGTCCACTAAAGCTTTCCATATCTTCTTTTTCCCGATGACAGGGTGGATTATCAACGAATATGCATGTGGGTATATGACATTCTCGTAGTTCCTCTTTGATTAAGAAAAGAGACATAGTCTGTCTAGTAGGGATGCACTAGTATTAAATTTAAACTTCACGAGTGTACCATTTCCTGGAATTTTTACTTTTAAGCCCGACTGTGCTGCCTCCCGGAATCATCTTCACCTCTTCCTGATATCTCTCTTCGGGTACTTTATTCCTTGACTCAAAATTTTTACAAATTCATTAAGTTCTGAATCCTTGATCAATTTTTCAATTGACCTCTTCCAGTAAAAATATTCATCAGTATTATGCCACATTATCTTGATGGTCGTCATAGTACTTATTGCCATTCTTCTTGTGGTCGGCCATCTTCATTTTGGCTGGTTGGATTAAGTCTGGTACGCCATTGATTTCATAGAAAATTTCAAAGATCAGCGCGTTAAGAGGTGTAAACACAGTTAATTCTCTATTCCTTCTCTTTTCTGAGTTTCGATCTATTTTCTTCTTATCAATAACCCTATGATCATTTCTTTATTCTTTGTTGGATTCTCATGAGTATTCGTAGCTGTATGACTGTTAGTTACGGTTATCTCTTAGGGGCTCCTTGTATCCCTCAAAAATCTCCATCTTCCTTCGAACGTTCTCACCCCTTAAATATATATCATTCATGCACTTTGGGGATAATCATAAAGTGACGACATGAGCCTTTTACCATTGATTGGGTCCAGACTAGTGGTCAGATATACCATGTCTTTATTCTTGTTCAAATTAGTGATCATACCAGCTTCCTTTTTGAGTCTGGAAAAGTAGTCGCCTAGAGACTCGCTCATCCATTGCATGCAGTATATGAGGGTTTCAGTGTCATTTTTGGCATATGTGTGAGTAATGCCCCCCTTCAGATACTCTTAAACATCTTACATATCATTGTCTGGTCGTGACTTATGCCAGTCATCTACAACTCATATTTGTCATAATGGTCCTCGAGATCTCCCCTCCCATTTAACTTAGTCATCTTTTGGAATTTTTTTTCTTCACCCGGTGGGGGTCGATAGGCTTTAACCTCTTCAAGAACCACCGGTTCACGACTAATCGTTCTGTCCCCAAACAAGGCTTTCTCCAATCTTTTCGAGAGACATCTTCCTCTTCGACCTTTTTGGAGTCCAAAGTCAATACGGCCGTTGTCCACCTTCTCCCATGGTGTGAGTCAGAGTCTGTGGACTCATCATCCTCAACATAGGCTCATTTCTCTTTTCGAGAACCCCCGGCCTAATTAGTTTCTTCTAGTGAGGATCGTAACACTTTTACCGCAAATTCTTGCTCTTCGCTTTGAGTTTAAAAACATCGGCTCCCATTTTTTATATTTCACTTGCTCTACTTCTTCCCATTCTTTCTATTTTCCCCTTTGTCTAGCAACCCTCTCAGCCACCAATTTATTCAACTTCCCCTATTCGGCCAATATCTTATTTTATCGGATGTATACGAAGATGAACCTAGCCGGACAACAGATGGAGCCATGCCATGAGGCACCTCTTGAGGTTTTCGGAAGACATCATATACCTTGTGAAGGTATGATTACTTTACCCGTTCTTACCGGTAAAACATCCATATATATTATCACAAGGCCTCTAGACACATCAATCACCTACTTGAACAAGTTCTTCAACCAAATACCTTATGTGGTTTTTATCGTTGCCGCCATGAATTTGGCCTCGCATAAAGACAAAGTAACACACATATATTTCTCAGACACTCATGTTATGAATTTTTATTCAAGTAGAATGCCATATGAGATGTACTCTTTTTTCATCCAAGCTTCTTGCATGATCATTATCCGAGTAACCACTCAACATATAATTACCAGCTACTTGTACATACACCCATAAACCATTCATAGTTAGGAGTGTCTTTAATGTTGCATAAAATCCTCTATATAACATTCTAGTGTAATTTATCAGGAATATCCATGTACAACGGGGTTGTATAAGGTACGTTAACTTGCCAATGATACTTTTGTACAATATGGAATCCACTAATTTACCACTTTCATGTTTCTCTATCTGTACTTTGTACTCCATAAAATATTTATTGTAGTTTATAAGTTAGCATGTTCACCTTCTCCAAGATCCTTTTTACATAAGTTATTTTCCTTATCTTTGTGAACCATTTTTTCGGTTTACCTCCAAACCAAGGTAGTATGCCTGCTTTGCTTTAGCACTCATGTCAAACTCACTCTCCATGTTCTTCTAAAACTTTAAAATATTTCCAAATTAAGATATATTGACTGTGAATACCATGCTCCACGTGACTGGAAAAGTCCGTAGATCGTTTTAAACAACTGATATACCATATGCTCTTCATTCTTCTTTTTAAAACCAATGAGTTTAGTCACCTATACTTCTTTTCAAAAATCGACAAAATTTTGCAGCTAAGGCTAAGTGATGCAGCTGTCATCCCTGTTTTGAAGCTAACCAATGTGGTTGCATCTAAGTGATGAACAAGCCTGACCAGTTTTGCACCTAACACCAATAATAATCTCACAAGTTTCAACCAAGTTACAAGCGAGAATACTTCATAGTAATCAATCCCCAACTTCTGAACATAGCAACTCGCCAAAAGTTTATCCTAATATTTTACTGTCGCCATTTCTATCCTTCTTGATCTTATACACCAAACGTTTATCCTAATATTTTACTATCACCATAGTAATGTACAATGAGTATATAAATTGTTTGGCTTAGCCATATGTACTTTGACATAGTTATAATGAATATTTTTTATGATTTTCTATTGTAATGTAAATTTATTATTGAAAATTATCCTTATATTTATAAACTTGCTTTTTTACTAACAAAATTTCACTAGACACTTTTTCTAAATAAAATTGTGACAAGCACAAAAAGGCTGAGAACTACATAAAGACACTATTTTGTCAAATACTTTCCAAAATTCATGTCCAATATTATTGCAAAATGAATAAAGATGATAGTTCATAAATTATTTTACGAATTTTCTTTTTTTGAATAAAAGTATAAACTAGTACTTGTTTATCCCAGTGATTTGTAAATTTAAAAAATATCCATATTATATGATTAATAGAGTCATTAATTTCATGGTAAGATGTATTTTACAATGTTTGTATTTTATTTTATTTGATTATATAATATGTATATTTTGTTAGGTGTTTAATTTATAAAACATTAAATTTTACTTAGTTATGGTATAAGTGTTTATTTTTTAAGACGCTAGGCTATTAAAGTTAGATGCACTAATAATGTTTCTTGCACTTGTTTCTTTGCACCAGGTTGAGAAGAAAGTGTGTGAATATTTTCTCAAATGGAGATACTTTTCCATTGTTGGAGGTTCCTATAAATAAACAGTTTTGGGCCGATGACTCAAAAGCCCATATATGTTAATGCCTAGTATGTTTAATTGGAAGCCCGGTGCCAAGAAATCCTGAGAAGCTATAGAATAAGGACAAGGCACGTACAAATTGGAAGTAACTGACATATATGCCACGTTCTACTTGATCTTCCTCGCTTCAAGTCAAGTGACCACAAAGAGTGGCAATACCTAGTATAAAGTTTGGTTCAAGTTTGCTACTTTGATACACAATCATATATACAATTACTAAGTTCTTCAACTCTTACAATTTCCCTTAATTTTTGTTTTTTCTAAACTAGATTTTTAGTATGATTTTAGTTTTCATTTTTGTTATGTAGCCCGCCTCCAAGATGCTAGGTATGTTTGATTTATTTCAAAGTCCTGGTGAATAAGCTGCTTTACAAGGTGATTTGTGGTATATATCATTTGCTCCTGTGCTCTTCTACTCCATTTATATATGTTGAAATCTCTATATATTTGTGTGCATATATTTATTATTTTTAAATTTTTATTTCACTAATATTTTCTCAATTTTGTATGTTAGTCCACTTAATTTGTAAATTGAAATTTTTATAATCTTGTGTAAATTAAATTTTGGTGGTGCATTTGTTTCTATATGGATTAAATCATCATACATATTGAATTGAATAATCAATAAATATAGAGTATTTATTAGTTTGTACTTTAGGTAGATTTTACTTAAAGTTAGCTTTTAAAAATGAGACTTTGGATTATTTAAATTTTATTTTGGTTTATATTTGAATGTTATTTTTGTTTATGGGTGTAGTCAATGAAAGCTAAGTATATTTTTTTATTTATGTTAGTGTTTAATTTTTAATACACACTACACATTTTAAATGAAGGCTAATTCTTTTATCTTTGTTTATGTTAAACGATTGTGGTATGTTAAGATATGATAAATAATATGTGTTAAATATAAAACTCTGTACTAGTAATATGGTATTGTGCTCCAAGTCCATGTTTTTAGGTGAATCCACATGTTGCTGCTGACCCACTTTGCCGGAATACATGGGTGATGTGAAGAGGACATTGGTGGAGCTTATTGGTGCTGGTGGCCTTGGAGCTTTAATGAGTGGTGCTGGTCGAGGCCTATTTATCCCTCAACCGTCTATGCATTATGCTCTGGTAGGTTTGTTTCGTTAATTTGATTTGTCATTGTTTTCTATAGTTATATTAGGTTTTTTGGGTATGTCAACAGTTATAGTTCATTTAGTTTATTTTATTGATTGTATTGTTATGATCATATGTTTAGTGTTGTATACATGGCTTTTAAAAGTTTTAACACTGCTGTGTGATACTAAAGAAATATTTTTAACTTATATCTTTAATTATACAATTGTAATGTCTAGTTCATTGTTGGTTGATCAAACATTATTTACATGATATCAAGTCAACAAGTCTGCTCTTTCACTTGTTAATTTGACGATTATTTTGTAAAAAGTTTGCGTCACTGCATAAAAATAACATAAATTCCGACAAATTTCCCGAAATAGATTAAATGGCCCGAATTAGAACATTAAAAAATTATTCTATCTTTGTATATGTTAAAGGATTGTGGTATATTAAAATTTGATAAAGAATAAGTGTTAATTACAAAACTGAAGACCGACCTACTCTCCACTCGTAATATGGTATTGTGAGTTTGTTATCTAGTCCATGATCACGTATTTCTCAACAGTTCTTGGTTCCTAAAGCTAATTGGATTTTTGGGCTCACAGGGGATTACTCTTATTACATTGTTTTCCTATATCAATGGAGGCATCAGCTACACCTGTTATTATTTTTATCGTAATCTTTTCCATCTTTGGCATTGCATAAGGCATTAGTTTAATTGATGCCTTTGTTATTTAAAAAATGTTAAGTTTTTATGGACATCTCGTTCTTGATAGAGTATATATTTATGTATATTTTAAAGGATTTTATAAAGTAAGAATGAGGGAAACAACAAGAGTCTTAACACGACTCGTGACAGTAACATGATGAAGTTTTTTACTTATAATATGTATGGCCACTATGCAGCAGAGCGCGGGAAAGCATGACTTCAAAATGAGAAAAGTAAGGAGCTTGAGTCCAACCTCAACCAATTCGATGATGATCAACCCACTTCATTGTTGACTAGATGTGATCAAAATAGAGGTGATATTGTATTATTAAATAAAGGGAAGGGTGTTCCAAGTTTTTTCCATAAGGGAGAAATCGAGTCAGACATAAATATGTGGAACTTTGATATCACCTCCAGTAATCACATGATTGGGCGTCGTGAAAAAATCAGCAAATTGAATGTGACCGATATTGAAAAGGTTCATTTTGGTGATGGACCTATTGTCAATATTGAAGGAAAATGTGTAATCAGATTCAAGTAAATATGGAGATGAACACACACTTAAAGAGGTATATTTCATTCCAACGATGTGTAACAATATTATAACTTAGGGAAATTATCAGATGAAGGCAGCAAGGTGGTGCTAACCAGACAATACTTATTGGTTTATGATAATTGTTGAAATTTTTTATCATAGGTGCATAGGTCGGTAAACATATTGTACAAAATTGTCATCAAACAGTGCAATTATCAGATCATTCATGTACATTCAGGATTTATGGCAGGAATGAAGTAGAACTGATACATGATGATCTATGTGGCTTGATATCTCCACCAATTTTCACCAGAAATAAGTATGTATTTTTTATGGTCAATGATTACAATCGTGCAATGCGGGTTTTTATATTAAAAACTAAAGATCATGCACTAAAAGTGCGTACTTGCTGAAAAGGAAGAAAATAATATGATTAAAACATTAACGAAGGACATATATAAGGAGTTCACATCGAAGGACATTGAAGATTTTGTGTAAGAGATGGTATAAAGAGACATTTGACTACACCCTAAACTCCACAACAAAATGGGGTCGTAGGAAGGCAAAATAGGATAGTAATCGCAATGACTAGGAGTTTTATAAAAGAGAAAAATATATTAGCTATAATGTGGGTATAGGCTGTGAGGAATTTGGTTAATATTTTAAACCATCTACCAACAAAGTCCTTGACTGAAGAGACTTCTTATGAAGTCTGGACATGTACTAAACCTAAATTCGATCATGTACATATTTTCATATGTTTAGCACTTGTCAAGGTTTCGAATGTTTATATGGAAAAACTTGATGCCAGAAGTGTGACTATGATTTATATTAGAAAGGAACCTAGAACAAAGGCTCGCGGGTTATAGAGCCCAAATATGGGAAGGCTATATATCACTTGAGATGTTATGTTCGAGGATGAAAAAGGGTGGAACTTGTAGTATTCTGAGATGCTAGTTTCTTTGACACATTCATCATTATTGATTCAAAAAATTACACATATAAAGATAATGAGATGGAGATATTGTCACCTCATACATTAAACTCTTTGACTAATTCATTTCTGAAGAATAAAAATATGGGATATGACTCTAAAGTATGAAGAAACTCCAGCGAACCCAAAAATTGATGGAACTGAAGAAATCGAGATTTCAAATGAACTACTTCTGATGGGCTTCGTATAACTAAATAAATTAATACAAGCATAGTTTTTTGTGAATATAATGAAGCTATAAAAATTGACACTCACGCAATCGAGAAGAACATGACATGGGAGCTAACAGAACTGCCATTTTGGATGTAAACCTATCAGTCTAAAGTTAGTGTAAAAGATCAAGAAGGATGAAAATAATGATATAGGAAAATACGAGGTTAGACTCATGGCGAGTCGCTATGTTTAGAAGTTGGGGATTGATTACGATGAAGTATATGTGTTTGTAACTTGGTTAAAAACTGTGAGATTATTTTTGGTGTTAGCAATAAAATTGGGTTGGCTTGTGCATCAATTGGATGTAACCCCATTGGTCAGCTATAAAACAGGGTTGGCCGGTGCATCATTTGGCGATAGCTGGAAAACAGGGTTAATTGAAGGAAGTATACGTGACTAAACCCATTGGTTTTGAAAAGAAGAATGAAGAGCATAAGATATATGGTTGTTAAAAGTGATCTACTGACTTTTCCAATCACCTAAAGCATCGTATTTGCGCTCTATGTATCTATGTGAAAACCCGGGTCAAATTATGGGCCCTTTTCGAAAACCGGGTCAAATCTCGATTCCGAGTCCAAAATAAGTTGAAGCCTACCTTCCTCAATGCAGCCAACTTGGGTAATGACTAGCCCATCACAGGCCCCCAAAAGATCATGATTTATCGGTGTAAGTAGTAGTAGTTCTTTGTCTTATAAACTAAACATAAGTCCCAACTCTCCTCGATGTGGGACTGAGGTGTTACAAACTCCCCCACTTAAACTTCCGACATCCTCGTCAGGCCTGAACAGACAGCCCATAGGACCAAGATCGTACCTCTCTAGCCATTATGGGATAATACCGGTTGGCTTCGTGTCCCCACCTCCGGACATCTTACCATTATGGGATAATACCCTCAGCCTTCGTGTCCCCACCTCCCACAACCTGACGAATCAAGCTTTCAAAAGTCGGTTCTGATACCATATATGAAAACCCAGGTAAAATCCGAAGCCCTTTTCTAAAATCAGGTCAAGTCCCAATTTCGAGTCTGAAATAAGCTGAAGCCTATTATCCCAAATGCAGCCAACTTGGGTAATGAGTAGCCCAACACAGGCTCATAAAAGATTCTGATTTGTTAGTGCAAGTAGTAGTAGTACTTTATCTTATAAATTAAACATATGTCTGAAATCTAGTATTGGAAACATTTTGAAGTTTAAGAAGCAGATGGAAAGTGAGTTTGGTATGGGTGCAGAAGCGGGCATACCACAGTGGTTCGGAGGTAAACCGAAAAAAGGTTCACAGGGATCAGGAAAATAGCTTACGGAAAAAAAATCTTGAAGAAGGCGAACATTTTAACTTATAAAACAAATAGATATCATATATATTCTAAAGTACATATAGAAAATGATGAAGGTGGTAAATTAGTGGATTCCACCTTGTACAAAAGTATCATTGACGAGTTAAGGTACCTTATGCATACCCTTCCATATATTTCATATTATATGGGGAATTAAAGAAGGTAAATGAATAGGCCTACTAAGTTACATTACAAAGTTTTGTAGAAGATTTTACGCAACATCAAGGACACTCCTAAATATGGATGGTTTATGGGTATATGTACAAAGAGCTGGGAATTATATGGTAAGTGGCTACTCGGATAGTGATCATGTATGAAGTGTGGATGAAAAAAAATTACATCTCATATGGCATTCTACTTGAATAAAAATTCATCACATGAATGTCAGAGGAATAGAGATGTGTTGCTTTGTCTTCCTGCGAGGCCGAATTTATGGCGGCAACGACAACAACCACACAACATATTTGGTTGCAGAACTTGTTCAAGTAGGTGATTGATGTGCCTAAAGGCCATGTGATTATATATATGGATATATTACCGATAAAAAATGGGTAAAATAATCATACATTTGCAAGGTATATGTTGTCTGCCGAAAACCTCAAGAGGTGCCTCATGGCATGGCTCCATCTGTTATCTAGCTAAGTTCATCTTGGTATACGTCTGATAAAATAAGATATTGGCCGAACTCCTTCTGTCCACTAAAGCTTTCCATATCTTCTTTTTCCCGATGATAGGGTGGATTATCAACGAATATGCATGTGGGTATATGACATTCTCATAGTTCCTCTTTGATTAAGAAAAGAGACATAGTCTGTCTAGTAGGGATGCACTAGTATTAAATTTAAACTTCACGAACGTACCATTTCCTGGAATTTTTACTTTTAAGTCCGACTGTGCTGCCTCCCGGAATCATCTTCACCTTATCCTGATATCTCTCTTCGGGTACTTTATTCCTTGACTCAAATTTTTATAAATTCATTGAGTTCTGAATCCTTGATCAATTTTTCAATTGACCTCTTCCAGTAAAAATATTCATCAGTATTATGCCACATTATCTTGATGCTCGTCATAGTACTTATTGCCATTCTTCTTGTGGTCGGCCATCTTCATTTTGGCTGGTTGGATTAAGTCTGGTTCGCCATTGATTTCATAGAAAATTTCAAAGATCAGCGCGTTAAGAGGTGTAAACACAGTTAATTCTCTATTCCTTCTCCTTTCTGAGTTTCGATCTATTTTCTTCTTATCAATAACCCTATGATCATTTCTTTAGTCTTTGTTGGATTCTCGTGAGTATTCGTAGCGGTATGACTGTCAGTTACGGTTATCTCTAAGGGGCTCCTTATATCCCTCAAAAATCTCCATCTTCCTTCGAATGTTCTCACCCCTTAAATATATATCATTCATGCACTTTGGGGATAATCATAAAGAGACGACATGAGCCTTTTACCATTGATCGGGTCCAGACTAGTGGTCAGATATACCATGTCTTTATTCTTGTTCAAATTAGTGATCATACCAGCTTCCTTCTTGAGTCTGGAAAAGTAGTCGCCTAGAGACTCGCTCATCCATTGCATGCAGTATATGAGGATTTCAGTGTCATTTTCGGCATATGTGTGAGTAATGCCCCCCTTCAGATACTCTTAAACATCTTACATATCATTGTCTGGTCGTGACTTATGCCAGTCATCTACAACTGATATTTGTCATAATGGTCTTCGAGATCTCCCCTCCCATTTAACTTAGTCATCTTCTGGTATTTTTTTCTTCACCCGGTGGGGGTCGATAGGCTTCAACCTCTTCAAGAACCACCGGTTCACGACTAATCGTTCTATCCCCAAGCAAGGCTTTCTCCAATCTTTTCGAGAGACGTCTTCCTCTTCGACCTTTTTGGAGTCCAAAGTCAATACAGCCGTTGTCCACCTTCTCCCATGGTGTGAGTCAGAGTCTGTGGACTCATCATCCTCAACATAGGCTCATTTCTCTTTTCGAGAACTCTCGGCCTATTTAGTTTCTTCTAGTGAGGATCGTAACACTTTTACCGCAAATTCTTGCTCTTCGCTTTGAGTTAAAAACATCGGCTCCCATTTTTTATATTTCACTTGCTCTACTTCTTCCCATTCTTTCTATTTTCCCCTTTGTCTAGCAACCCTCTCAGCCACCAATTTATTCAACTTCCCCTATTCGGCCAATATCTTATTTCATCGGACGTATATCAAGATAAACCTAGCCGGACAACAGATGGAGCCATGCCATGAGGCACCTCTTGAGGTTTTCGGAAGACATCATATACCTTGTGAAGGTATGATTACTTTACCCGTTCTTACCGGTAAAACATCCATATATATTATCACAAGGCCTCTAGACACATCAATCACCTACTTGAACAAGTTCTTCAACCAAATACCTTATGTGGTTTTTATCGTTGCCGCCATGAATTTGGCCTCGCATAAAGACAAAGTAACACACATATATTTCTCAGACACTCATGTTATGAATTTTTATTCAAGTAGAATGCCATATGAGATGTACTCTTTTTTCATCCAAGCTTCTTGCATGATCATTATCCGAGTAACCACTCAACATATAATTACCAGCTCCTTGTACATACACCCACAAACCATTCATATTTAGGAGTGTCTTTAATGTTGCATAAAATCCTCTAGATAACATTTTAGTCTAATTTATCAGGCATATCCATGTACAATGGGGTTGTATATGGTACGTTAACTTGCCAATGATACTTTTGTACAATATGGAATCCACTAATTTACCATTTTCATGTTTTTCTATCTGTACTTTGTACTCCATAAAATATTTATAGTAGTTTATAAGTTAGCATGTTCACCTTCTCCAAGATCCTTTTTCCATAAGTTATTTTCCTTATCTTTGTGAACCATTTTTTTCGGTTTACCTCCAAACCAAGGTAGTATGCCTCCTTTGCTTTAGCACTCATGTCAAACTCACTCTCCATGTCCTTCTAAAACTTTAAAATATTTCCAAATTAAGATATATTGACTGTGAATACCATGCTCCAGGTGACTGGAAAAGTCCGTAGATCGTTTTAAAACAACTGATATACCATATGCTCTTCATTCTTCTTTCAAAACCAATGAGTTTAGTCACGTATACTTCTTTTCATAAATCGACAAAATTTTGCAGCTAAGGCTAAGTGATGCAGCTGTCATCCCTGTTTTGTAGCTAACCAATATGGTTGCATCTAAGTGATGAACAAGCCTGACCAGTTTTGCACCTAACACCAATAATAATCTCACAAGTTTCAACCAAGTTACAAGCGCGAATACTTCATAGTAATCAATCCCTAACTTCTGAACATAGCAACTCGCTAAACGTTTATCCTAATATTTTACTGTCACCATTTCTATCCTTCTTGATCTTATACACCAACTTCAGAATAATAGGTTTATATCCAAAATGGAATTTCTGTTAGCACCTGGGTCATGTTCTTCTCGATTACGTGAATCTAAATTTTATAGCTTCATTCCATTCACTACTGATCTTTGCTTGTTTGAATGTCTTTGGGTACATGACACCTATCACACCCTCCAAATCCAGGGTATAAATTTAGGGCATGATTAACACTAACTACTCACTAAACCTGTGCAAATAAGATATAAATAAAATAATTACCCCGAACTACTACTACTCAGGATCTTTTCAAGGTTAAGGATTAAAAACAAGAATGACAAACCAACTTTATTATAAACCAGTTTAAACAATATGTCTCAAGAACTCTCTTTATTACAAAACATTATTCTATTCACATTTTAAACTAAACATCTTTTATTCAAACTACCACTATTACTTATCCTGCTACACCTGATCTGGCAACTCAATGCTCTCTTCTGGGATAGGAACAAACACCTTTGGTATAAGGGGGTCCGCTGCTTGACTCTCTTCTTGACTACTCGTGTTCTGATGGGTTTCATTCTCTACCTTAACTGAAAAACAATGTAAATAAAAATAAAAGGGGGTGAGCCAAAATTGCTCAACAACCATCTGTTTCTGTAAAGAATAATAAATGCCATTGCTAGCGAGCGCCAAATGAACGAGACTGGAAATAAGAACCAACATATGCACTATAACCTGCTGATTAGTCAAGATACAGTGCATATCTATACCCAAGTGCATAGACCCAACCGACATATGGGTACCCAGGCAACTATGGCCTCATAATCAAGGGTCCAGTTAATACCCGGCCCAAATCGTAACCGTCCAGTCCATAGTTTAGCATCTGGAACAATCGGTATACTTGTGATGTATCCCAACATCAGGATATATCAGAGTATATATAAGTAAGGGTATCAACATTGGAATATGAATAGGGGATTCTATAAATTGGGAGAAATCAAGAATCGATATGAAATAGAACAAGAACTAATAACTGTGTATCAGTATATGTGAACAAGAATTATCAAAGTTTAATTGGTATGGAAAGTGGGGTATATTTCACTATTATGATCTTAGAATAGGGAAAAAACTTGTCTAGCGTGCACTTCACCTCGTATGATTCACTGCCTTCTCTCTCTGGCTTGATTCGCCTTGGTGGTATTAAATCTATCATGGTAAGACATTCGTTTAGATAACTTACTTCATACGTGTATCTCGAATTGATACCATGTACCCCTATTTGTCTACCCATACGATTCTCTCAAACTCGCACATATAATATAACACATAAGGTTCACATAATCACGTAAAACATATAGCACATAAAGCACATAATTGACTTTGGGCTTATAATTATCCTAAGAATCGATACTAGGCTTATACTTACACTAACAAACACTATCTGGTTCGATTTATAATTCTTTGGGATTTATTGGACTCGATTCGACCCCTATTAGGGCCTATAACCAATTAACTACTATAAGACAACTCACTTCTGAAACAAATTATGATTTATAGTTATTTTTAATGGATTCGTTTCATTTTTCTAAGTCTAAGGGTGTTTGTTTCACTCGAATCGGACTAACGGTTTAATTACTATGCAATAAACAAGATTTAATTAATTATAAATCAATTCTAATTAATTAATCACAATTAATTAAACCTTAATTATATTTTTAAATCATTATTTAGTATTTATTATAATTTAAATTAATTAATCCTTAATTATTAAATTATTTACAACTTATTACAATTTATTACCAATTATATAATTTAATCGACTATTTACGAATAATTATTCGATACAAATAACTATAATGACATTCTTCGAAAAAATAAACTATCGCTCGAATAATAATACAACTTATCGATCAATTACTCGTACAACTATGAGTTACTCACATTATTCGACTAATTATCGAATTATTATTCATATCATTCGATATATTTTTAACCTTATTTATTACTTAATTCTTAAATAATAAATAAATAAATAAATAATATATCAATCAATTTTGAATTTCTAAATTAATGAAATAATTAGAAATTAATTATAATATTTTTTAGAATTTAAAACTAATTTTTAATAGATTTTTAGAATTTATAAAATTGATTTCGATTTACTAAAATATAAATAAATAATTAATAAATTAAAAATAGAAACAGGGAATTGATTTTCTGGGTTTTCAGGATAAAACCCGGCTCGTTTCCCGGATTGAAACCAGATCGACTCCAGAACCCGACACCGGCGGCGTTTTCCGACAAGTAAAAAATGACGACCAACCACAATAAAACCGCGGTTTTTAGTCTCGTTTCGTTCAACAATCAAGCCCAACCATTTTCCCTGTCTTTCTCCTCCTTCCTCCATCGTCCCCAACGTCGGGAACCTCGCGAACGGCGGTGGCGGCGTTGTTTCCGGTGACGCTAAAACGGAACCCAACATACACAAAACCGGTACCATTCGAATGAGGATTCAACACAATCATTCAACAATTATCAAATTATCAAATTATCAAACCTGAATTCGAAGAAATAAACCCGAAATTTCAAATCAAAATCAATTAAACTAAAGATATACTAATTGATAACAAAATTGAATAGAGAATCAAAAGAGCTTCACAACGGACACTTACATGTTCGATTTGGTTAACAGAATCACCTTCAAAATCTGATTTGATTCCAATAACTCCAAATCCTAATTTCAGAGAATTGGGGATTTTCTTCAATTTTCTATTTTTTTAAGATTAAATAACTAATTAATTATCAATAAATCAGCTATTTATATTTATGAAAATAATACCCCTAAATATTTGCCAACAATTTTTATAATTTTTGGGCATTAATAATGAATTTTTAAATATCCAATAAATACAAAATAAATGTAAAAAATTCCCAAAAATTATGAATATAACAAAAATGCAAAAAAAATGATGTTTGATAATTTCATGATCATACAAAAGTAAAAATGCGATTTTTATGGGGGTTTTGACTCCCGAAGGGGTCTGAAAAAGTCATTTTTCGCGAAAGAGGTAAATTTGTAAAACGTCTAGATGTCCAGAATGTCGATGTGGTATAGGCCATACTTGGCAAATAGGGCCAATGATTTTGTTTGAAATACGGGCTTTTAAAACACTGTTTGAGCTGTACGGATTTTGATATAAAACCTATAACTTATAATAAAACACTCAATAAATACCCGAAACACATTTCTGATCACAACAGACAACACGTAGCACATAGCAGTTAGGGTTTTATGACTCAACACACTTAATCACAAAATAATACACATAATTATCTTTATTAGAATATAATATAAACGTAATTTCTCGGTCGTTACAACACCCATCAGAAGTAGTTCATCTGAAATCTGGATTTCTTCAGTTCCATCATAAACCTCACATAGCAATAGAAAATTTTTGGGTTCGCTGAAATATCTTCATGTCTCAGACTCATATCCGATACTTTTATTCTTGAGGAACAAATTAGTCAAAGAGTTCGGTGTATGAGGTGACAACATCTCCGTCTCAGTTTCTTCCCGTGTGCTATTTTTTGAATCGACATTGACGAATGTGTCAAAGAAACAATTAACTTTCACCTCAGAACACTACGAGTTCCACCTTTTTTCTTCCACGAACACAACATCTTGACTGAGATGTAGCATTCCCCATATTTGGGCTCTATAACCCATTATCCCTCTTTCCAGGTTCCTTTCTTATATAATCATAGCCACACTTCTGGCATCATATTTTTCCATACAAACATTTGAAACCTTGATAAGTGTAAAACATCTGAAAATAAGTAGATGATCGAATTTAGGCTTAGTACATGTCCAGGCTAATAGGAAGTCTCTCTAGTCAATGCCTTTATTGGTAGATAGTTTAAAACATAAACCAAATGCCTCACAGCTATCCACATACATAACTGATAGATTTTTCTCTTTTCTAAACTCCTAGTCATTGAGATTACCATCATGTTTAGCCTTTCTACGGCCCCATTTTGTTGTGGAGTTTAGGGTGTAGTCAAAATGTCCCTTTATACTAGCTTCTATATAAAAAACTTCAATGTCCTTCCTTGTGAACTCCCCATACATGTCTGACCTTAATATTTAATTATATCATTTTATTCCTTTTATCAAGTACGCACTTCTAGTGCATGATCCTGAGGTTTTTAATAAAAACCCAATTGCATGATTGTAATCATCGACCATAAAAAATATATCTCTATTTCCATCCGAAGTGGGTAGAGATATAATATCACATAAATCATCATGTATCAATTCTAGCTTCTTCTCTGCCATAAATCATGAATGTATGTGAATGATTTTTCACTTGTTTTGACAAAACTAACTACTGTAGTTCGCCTTCGGTTGGAAAAGTTTTGGTAGACCTCGTGTCATTCCTTATTTGACATTGTGTTCAAAACTTAAAAATTCATAGTACCTAATTTTGAGTGCCAAATCCATGTTAGCTCCTCTTCTTTTGAGAAACAAACACATAATTGCATTTTTTAATGATAATTTTGTACATGTATTTCCTGACCTGAGCACCATATATTAACAATTTACCTCAATCATCATAAACCAATAAGTAATCTCTCGTTAGCACCACCTTGCTTCCATCATTTGGTAATTTCCCTAAGTATAATGTTATTGCACATCATTGGACCGTAATATACTTCTCTAAGTGTGTGTTCATCTCCATTTTTACACTAGAATCTGATTTTACATTTTCCATCAATATTGACAGTAGACCCATCACCACAATGAACCTTTTCAAAAACCATTCTCTTTAATTCACTGAATTTTTCATGACGCCCAATAATGTGATTGCTGGTGGTATTATCCAAATTTCACATATTTGTGTGCGACTCGATGTCTCCCTCTGGACAAAACTTGGAACCACCTTCTTTATTTAATGATACAATGTCACCTCCGTTTTGATCACATCTAGTCAATAACAAAGTGGGTTCATCATCCTCGAATTGGTTGATGTTGGACTCAAGCTCCTTACTTTTCTCATTTTCAAGTCGTGGTTTCCCGCGCTTTGCTACATAGTGGCCATATATATTACAATTAAAAAGGTTCATCATACTACTTCATCATCAGTCGTGTTGACACTCTTGTTGGTTCCCTAATCCTTATTTTTTTGTTATTGATGACCTTTATCAACTCCGTTCGAGGGTTGTTTCTTCTTCTCTCACAGAATCCATGACCACTTCTAGATCTTTGATTATGGTTTATTTGTCCTCTTTTCCAGTTCTTCCTATGAGAGAAGATTTTATCCGCCTGTACTCTCAAACTTTCACTTCATCCTCTCTTCAAGAGATTTGAAATGACCCACAAATTCCTCACCAATTTCCTCATTTCATTATATTTATATTTCCAAATTACTCGAATATTGATGCAATTTGAAAAAAATTATCAGGGACCGCTCGTAAGATCTATCCCACTTTACTCCATTCTTCCATTATTTCCCGAAGTACAACTATGTTGATAAATATTCCCCTCACCTTCATGCAAAAATCATTTACTTACCTTAGGGCAAGCCTTTTGCCTTGGCCCAAGGGCTTTCAGCAAGGCAAGCTTTTTTTGCTTAAACTACACATACTTTGCACCTTAAAACTTAATTATTTATTTTTACCCAAATTTGAACTAAAATGACCCTCTTGAGGGGGGAAGATGCATTACAAAATTTTAACTATAACACTACATCAAATTATTGTTATAAATATATGAACAAATTTTGAACATTAAAATCTTCAATTTTTAATATCAAAGTAAATTTTTTAAATAAATAAATATTATTACGACTAGTTTTAAAATAAATATTAATATTTTTACAGATCCTTACTTACATGTAAATAAAATAATTATCTTCAATTTTTTCATGTAATTATAAAAACTTATTTTATCCTTATAACTTAAGGAATATAGTTTTTTTAAACTTAAAAAATTATTTTTTTGTTTAAAAAAAAGATAGAAAAAATAGTTGTCAGATTTATGGAAAATTCTATCAAATTAGTTCTTACATTAAATTTAAAATTCTATTAAATGTAATCAAGTAAATAGAAATAATTAGAATTTGGAGACGAATATCATGGGGGCATGAAAATACAAAATTATAACTAACAATTTCATTTAATACAAATTGAAAATGTTGTAGGGAACAAATTCAAAAATATATGCACAAGTATAAATAATTTTGAAAATTGCAGTCTTGAATAATAATGAAATTTAATTTTAGTTACAATTACAATGTTAACCTCACCAATTAAAATTATTTTACAGTAAATAAAAAAATTCATCAATAATTTTAATATGTGAAAATATAATAATTTAATATTAAAAAAATTATACATAAATAAAATATAGAATAGAGAGTATAAATTATAGTTTAAATAAATGATGAACAAATCTTGCTAAGGAAATAGTAAGTTTAAGAATACAGGAATTGAGTGTAGATAGAACAAGAGTGTAGGTAAATTTATTTGTTCTTTTTGCCTTATGGGCCAAGAACATCACAAAAGAGCCCAACTTACAACCCATCCTAATTCTTATTAGTACACTTTGGTAATCTTAAAATAAGCCCACTATATTTTAAATTGGATCTAACATCTAATTCCAACAAACAACTCAATACCCTAAATTTTTTCACAATATGGTTTTCTCCTGTATGTGGAGCCTCATTCCAACCCAGCCGTAAAAAATCTTCATTTCAATACACTAATCCTACCGTAAAAGGCTTGGGTAGCAGAGCTATGAGACTTTCTGGTTCATTACCCAATTTTGTGATAAATCCCAGGTTTGTCTACATCTTATTGATAAAAGTGTCTTCTTAAGTGTGAATTACAATATATTCTTGTAATCCTTTAAAAGTTGTTCATTGATGACTAATAATTTTATGATCTATGAACACTAATTTTACCTTTAGAAGGTATATGTTTTCCCATCTTGATCTAGAAGTCAGGTAATAAGAACGCCTTAACAAGAACCTAGCTTATTATATGAGTTAGTGAGAATTGAATGTAATCACCACTTTTTATATATAGTTATGAAACTTTTGTAATGCTTAATTTCTTATATTCACTAATGAGGTTCCATGTGTAGATGATACCAATTTTAAGTTTTTGCTTCTTTGTGTTTGTCATGTTGTAATGGTTATAATGGATTTTTTTAATAAACTAAAGTTTAGAGAAACCATCACAAATTTCCTAACAAGAATTATACAACGTAGTACTTGGTAGATTTTCCTCAAAATTTTTTATTAAGTAAAGAAAATTCATGGCCGAAATTAATTATGTGAATCATTAAGGATAAGCCATGGCTAAACATATGTATTGAATTCATTTAGATGGATAATATCCAAACTAGATGAATAATATATAGATAGACCTACAGTTGTGGTGTGGCCATATATAGTTAGATTAGTTTTATGTGTGAATACTATCAAGTTATTTATCGTGTTTGAGACAATTCCCTTGTTAAAAATTAATCTTAATTCATATATAACTTTGCTTTTTTCAGATATGGATTGAATGTGATTCAAAACTTAGTTGATTTGGGTGTTATAATTACCCTCTAATAAACTAATCCAATTTTTTAGTCTATTAAACTGATTTTAAACATTTTTTTCAAAATTTCTTACATATGTTATAAAAATTTCTAATTTATTTTATTGCAAAATATTAGAAAATTCATGCGGGTAATATACTTTCAAATTTATTTTATTGCAAAATATTTTATTCTTATTTTCCTTCACTATTCATTTATATGGTATATTTTGTCTTCGCCTCTATATAAATGCACGCCTCTATATTTTGTCTTCGCCTCTATAGAAAACACATTGTACAAAATTGTCATTGAAAAGTGCAATTATATGTCTGTTGTCAAAGGAAGAGGAGCTAACATGGGCACTCAAGATTGGGTCGTGTGAATTTTCAAGGTTTACACAGAATGTCAAAAGAGAATGGCATGAGGTCTACAAAAACTTTTTCAACCGAAGGCGAACTGCGATGGTTTTGTTGTCGAAACAAGTGAAATCATTCACATACATTCAGGATTTATGACAGGAATGAAGTACAACTGATACATGATGATCTATGTGGCTTGATATCTCCCCCAATTTTGGCCGTAAATAGGTATGTATTTTTTTATGGTCGATGATTACAATTGTGCATAAGAACGTAAACATGATAATACATAGCACTCAATATAGAAAAAATGTATATAATGCCACAGTAAGATTGTACCATATTTATTGTACCATATTTTGTTATAAGTAATCTTTAAACACAATCGGTATATACTATTGCTAGGAAAGATATTAGGTTGAGCGGAAATCCCGAGTGTCGTTTTGAAGTGTGCTTAATGTTTAGACCTCTCGAAGTATACTAAGTGTTTAGACCTCACTAATCAATTATGTGACGGGAAAAATAGTCCAGGAAGCTAGAAACATATATTTTTACAAATAATCATTACACAAGGGAATAAACAAAGGCTGGGTATAAATTCAAGTTGCCTCACTGAAGCGCAAATTTGCAGGAACAGGGCAAGAAGATATGACACTAAATAAAGTGTTATACCTGACATATATTTGTAGCTTTGACCTAAAGCTCGATGATTACGTACTTTGTCCTATAAACTAAACGTAAGTCCCAAATCTCCTCGATGTGGGGTTGGGGTGTTACAATCTAGTATTGGAAACATTTTAAAGTTTAAGAAGTAGATGGAGAGTGAGTTTGATATGGTGCTTAACAGAAGCGGGCATACTACCTTGGTTTGGAGGTAAACCGAAAAAGGGTTCACAGAGATCAGGAAAATAGCTTACGGAAAAAAGATCTTGAAGAAGGCGAAAATGCAAATATAAAAGTACATATAAAAAATATGAAGGTGGTAAATTAGCCGATTCCGCCTTGTACAAAAGTATCATTGACGAGTTAAGGTGCCTTATACATACCCATCCATATATTTCATATTATATGGGGGTTTAAAGAAGGTATATGAATAGGACTGCTAAGTTACACTATAATGTTGTGTAGAGGATTTTAGCAACATCAAAGACACTCCTAAATATGGATGGTTTATGGTATATGTACAAGAAGATTGGAATTATATGGTAAGTGGCTACTCAGATAGTGATCATGCATGAAGCGTGCATGAACAAAAAATTACATCTCATATGGCATTCTACTTGAATAAAAATTCATAACATGAATGTCGGAGGAATAAATATGTGTTGCTTTGTCTTCGTGCGAGGCCGAATTCATGGCGGCAACGACAATAACCACACAAGGTATTTGGTTGCAGAACTTGTTCAAGTAGGTGATCGATTTGTCTAAAGGCCTTGTGATTATATATGTGGATATTTTACCGATAAAATGGGTAAAATAATCATACATTTGCAAGGTACATGCTGTCTGCCGACAACCTCAAGAGGTGCCTCATGGCATGGCTCCATCTTTTGTCCGGCTAGGTTCATCTTGGTATACGTCCGATAAAATAAGATATTGACCAAAATCATTCCGTCGACTAAAGCTTTCCATATCTTATTTTTCTCGATGACAGGGTGGATTACCAGCGACTATGCATGGGGGTATATGACGTTCTCGTAGTTCCTCTTTGATGAAGAAAAGAGACACAGTCTGTCTAGCAGGGCTAAACTGGTATTAAATATAAACTTGATGAGCGTACCATTTCCTGGAATTTATACTTTTAAGTCCGAGGGTGCTTCCTCCCGAAATTATCTTCACCTCTCCCCGATATCTCTCTTCGGGTAATATGTTCCTTATCTCAGAACTTTTATAAATTCATTGAGTTCTCCGGCCTTGATCATTTTTTCAATCGATCACTTCAAGTAAAAACATTCATCAGTATTATGCCCCATTATCCTGATGGTTGTCATAGTACTTATCGGTATTCTTCTTGTGGTCGGCCATCCTCATTTTCGCCGGTTGGATGAAGCGTGGTTCGCCTTTGATTTCATAGAAAATTCAAGATCAACGCGTTAAGTGGTGTAAATAAAGTCAATTCTCTATACCTTTGCCTTTGCAAGTCTCGATATGTTTCCTTCTTATCAATCACCCTATGATCGTTCCTTCAGTCTTTGTTGGATCCTCGTGAGTATTCGTAGTGACATGACTGTTAGTTGCAGTTATCTCTTTGGGGCTCCTTGTATCCCTCAAAAATCTCCATCATCCTTCGAATGTTCTCACCTCTTAAATATATATCATTCATGCACTTTGGGCATAATCATAAAGAGATGACATGAGCATTTTACCTTTGATTGGGTCCAGTCCAGTGGTTAGATATACCATGACTTTAGTCTTGTTCAAATTAGTGATCATATTAGCTTCCTCCTTGAGTCTGGCTAGGTAGTCGCCTAGAGACTCGCTCGGTGTCTTTTTCCCTTCGAAATAGGTGTGAGTAATGCCTTATAAATTTCCCCTTCAACTTCTCATAGGTTTGGATCGAACGTGGGCGAAGTCACTTATACCTCAATGATGCCCCCTTCAGATAGTCTTAAACATCTTACATAGCATTGTCTAGTTGTGGATCGTACCAGTACTTACAACATATTTGTCATAATGGTCTTCGAGATCTCCCCTCCCATTGAACTCAGTCATCTTCTGGAATTACTTTTCTTCACCTGGTGTAGGTCGATAGGCTTCAATCTCTTCAAGAACCACGGGTTCATGACTAATCTTTTTGTCCCCAAATAAGGCTTTCTCTAATCTTTTCGAGAGTCTCTTCCTCTTCATCCTTTTTGGAGTCTATAGTCAATACGGCCTTTGTCCTCCTTCTCCCAGGGTGTGAGTCAAAGTCCGCGGACTCATCTTTCTCAACCTGGGCTTATTTTTCTTTTCGAGAACTCTTGGCCTCTTCAGTTTCTTCTACTGAGGCTCATAGCACTTCTACCGCCAATTCTAGATCTTCGCTTCATAGTTTTATCACTTTGAGTTTCAAAGTATCGGCTCCCATTTTTTGTATTTCACCAGCTCTACTTCTTCCCATTATTTCGATTTTCCCCTTTGTCTAGCAACCATCTCAGCCCTCAATTTCTTCAACTTCCCCTGTTCTTCAGGATTAGGAAAGATGTCGACTTCTTCATCAAAATTAGCTTCCAAGTTCCGAGAGGTGACCAAAGGTTGTTTTCAGCGGTTCATTTTCTAATCAAGAAACCTAGGAGGGCCTTGTTCATCATTGCTTGTTGTCATCATCTCAGATCTCAGAACTTACTCTCGTATTCCCATAAACGGCGCCAAATGTTGGAACCAAGTTTCTACTCGAACGATCTTCGGTTGGACCTGCAAGGAGAAGAATGTGAGGTTTTGACTCCCCGATTCACCTCCGGTGTGCGAATCAGTAATTGATCTTTTAGGTAAGATATGATATACAAGTAATTGTTGAATATATATTGTAGATATGTTATGTAAGAAAATAGTAAACTTGGACCCAATATTTATACTAGGTATTGTCTACTCTTAGAGGTTAAGTTGAGTGAGCCCGGGAAGATCAAGGATAACAAGGCATATCCGCCCGTTACTTCCCATTTGGACGTTGCTGATTTTATAGCTTCTTCGGCTTCCTTCGCGGTGGGATTCGAATTAAACATACTTTAGGTTAATATATAGTAAATTGTTATCTAAACAGGCTCCAAAAATGAAATATACCTCACACTTCAGAAAATATTTACAAACTTGCTTCTCAACGTGCTGGCAAAGAAACAAGTGAAAGAAATATTATTAGTTCATCTAACTTTAATAGCTTAGCGTCTTTAACAATAAACATATATACCATAACTAACGTGAAATGTAATGTTTTACAAATTAAACACCTACGAAATATAATATTAGTAATCAAATTAAATAAATACTATCATTGTAAAATAACATCTTACCGTGAAATTAATAAATTCACTAACCATATAATTTGGATATATTTTAAATTTACAACCCGTCGGGGTAAACAAGTACTAGTTTTAAATTTATTTTTTATTAAAATATTTTTTTGAATTAAAGTTAATATTATACTTTTATTCAAAAAAAGAAATTCGAAAAAAATAATTTGTGAACGTTTCATTTTAATTTCATTTTACAATAATAATGGATTGTATTTTTGGTAAGTATTTGACAAAACAGTGTCTTTATGTGTACTTTTCAACCTTTTTGTGCTTGTCACAAAATTTGTTAAAAATGTGGTCTATTGGAATTTTTTTGTTAAAAAAGCAGTTTATAAAACATAAAGCATGGGTTTTCAATAATAAATTTACATTAGAATTGAAAATCTTAAAAAATATTCATTATAACAGTGTTAAAGTAAATATGGTCTGATGGATATATGGTATATATAGTGTTATTTTTTAATTTCAAAATAAATATAGACTAAGAATTAAATAAAAAATCAACGATTATTTTATCCTTTATTTTAATTCTTATATTAAATAAACAAAGTGAAATTAGTAAATATTTACAAACTGCATCATTTTTTTTATATGTAAACTTGTTTGTCAAAACTTTGTATCTATCCCTATGAAATTGAATTTGATTAAATGTGGTTATGTAAATATTAATTTATAAATGAAAATTAATTTGTGCATTATAGTGAAAACTTTTTAGACTTGAATCTACTCTAGTAGTACTTATACTATTGTTAGTTGAGGTTAGTAGGTAATTTTATTATAAATCTCATTAAAAAAATTAAATATTTTTGGGAAAATTTAATTTTCAAGTTAATTTTTTTATACAATGCTTACCACTATTTTAGAACTTCATTTTATTTACAACACAAAATAAATTAGAGTAATATGTTTTTACATGTATGCTTGTACATCATCATCCAATTAATTTATATAATACATGGAGCACACTTTGTTAAATCAGATTTGTGTAAACTAGGAAAAAAAATTGAAATTTCTAATATGAAATTGATACTAAAATTAGGAAAAAATTTAAACTATATTTGGCCTATTTTTTAATGTATATATGGGAAGCTATTCTAAGTATTATGTGTTAACCTAATAACACACTAAGTTAACTTATATTGGGAGCTTCCGATGTCAGAAGCTCCCTAACAACTATTGAACTTCATTTCACCAAACACAAGGTTAAAAATGAGTTTTTTTACTTCAAGAAGATGTAGGCTTGTTTGGGAAAAATTGTAGGATTGTAAGAACTTATAGTTTTAATACATGAACACCTTGCCTCACAATTTTCAACCATAACTATTGGGAAAGGACTTGTTATTTTTCTTGAATCCAGTAGTAATATTGTTCGCTGTGGAATTGGTGCTCGTAATTAACTCGTCCAATTGGTGGCACAAGTAGTAATCTTAAAACTTGAATTGGTGGTGTCATTGTTGGTGGTCAAGTAGAGCTAACTTAAGTAGTGTCATTCGTCACAACTTTAATAATGGCATCAGTGGTGGTAGGATTAGTGGTATATTGGGTAGTCCTAGTAGTGACATTGGTGATAACATGTCTAGTATCTTTAGTGGTTACATTAGTGGCACTAGAAGTGGTAATAATTGAATTGGATTTAGTGGTATTGATGGTGGCATTGGTCGTGGAGCTCTAATTAGTGCAATTGGTGGCATTGGAAGTAGCAATCTTAGTAGGGAAATTGGTGATTGTATTGTTGTGTTAGTGTTGAATACTGACTTAAGCAGTTCCATTGATGGCCACTTTAACTATGGCATTAGAGGTGGTAGCATTGATGGTATATTTGTTAGTCTTAGTAGTGGCATTGGTGGTAGCATTGCTATTAGCTTTAGTGGTGGCATTGGTGGTGGCATAGGTGATTGCTTTATTGGTAATATTGGTGATATATTGGTTACTCTTAGTAATGGCATTGGTGGTAGCGTTTCTTGTAGCTTTAGAAGTGCTATTGGTGACGTATGGCTGGTTGCTTTAGTGGTAGCATTGGTAGTATATTGTTTAGTTTTATTAGTGGCATTGGTAGTAGCATTGATAGTAGCTTAACTTGTGATGGTGGCGGAATGGGTGGTAGCATTATTGGTACCATAGGTTATATACTGGGTAATAGTAGTAGTGGAAATGGTAGTGGCATGGCTCATATCTTTAGTTGTGGCACTGGCAGTGCAAGTGGTAGCATTGATACTGGTGGATTTAGTATTGGTGGTAGTTTTAGTTATGGCCTTGGTGGAAGTAGCTTACTTAGTAGCATTCGGGGTGTTGGTGGTGATATTGACATTAACTTTAGTAGTAGTAAAATTGGTTGTGGCGGCAGTAACTTTGGTAGTGATTTTAAATAGTATTGTTACAGACGAAATTAATGGTACTCGAATGATCATGGATAATGCATATAATTATACTAGTGTCATTGGATGTATTAGCATCAGTACTGGTCAAAACCTTGATCGGTGTGTCATCGGTGGTAGTGCTATCAATATCAATGGGGTTGCTGGTGACATTAATCGGCCTTACAGTGTTGACCAACTACCTTCACATCGGCATAAATATCAGCATTATTTTAATTTTGTTACTGGTCCCACTTTTACATATCAATGGATGAACCCATGTTCGGAATGAGATTTCTTACTGCATGAGATGTACTTCCTAAAAGTGGCTCATGATCTCACAGAAGTTCAGAAGACTTAGAATTTTACTCATCCTAAAGATGTCTCACCTCATACATAATTGTAAAACAAAGCCATTTTTTGATTGAGTAATTAGAAGAACCTAATTACTAATCAATGGAGGTACCATTAGAAAAATGGATTTTGTTGTATAATTATGTAGGAGCCGAAATATTTTAGAGTGAGAAAAGAGTCTAAGTATTGTGAACTTCTTTGAGCTCCTAAGCCGCTTTTGGGAAGTACATCTCTGGCAATCAGAAATCCCAATCATAATACGAGTTCATCCATTGATCTGTAAAAGTGGGACAAATAACAAAATTAAAAAATAATGGTGATGTTTATGCCGATGTGGCAGGGAGTTAATCATACGGTAAGGCTAATTAATGTCACCGCATTAATATCACCAAGCGCCCCAACTGATATTGATAGCACTACCACCATTTCCAGAGTTATCAAGGTTTTCACCACTACCAATGTTAATACAACCAATGGCATTAGTATAATTATATGCATTACCGTGATCACTCGATTACCATTAATTTAATTAACATCATTATCATTTGAAACAACTACAAACATAAAAACCAAAGTTACCTCCGCCATAACCAATGTTACTATCACTAAAGTTAGTGCCAATATCACCACTAGCACCCCGAATTCTACTAAGTAAGTTGCTTCCACCAAAGCCATAACTAAACTACCAATTCTACTAAGTAAGTTGCTTCCACCAAAGCCATAACTAAACTACCACCAATACTAAATCCACCAATATCGAGGATACCACTAGCACCGCCAGTGCCACAACTAAAGCAATGAGCCATGCCACCACCATTGTCACTATTTTCTAGAGTTATCCAATATATAACCAATGCTACCAATAAAGCTACCACCCATGCCACCAGTTAAGCTACCAACAATGCCACTACCAATGCCACTACTAAGACTAACCAATATACCACCAATGCTACCACTAAAGCAACCAGCCATGCCACCACCAATTCAACCAACAAATCTACAAGAAACACTACCCCCAATGCCACTACTAAGACTAACCATTATATCATCAATGTTACCACTAAAGTAACCACCCATGCCACCACCGATGCCACCAATAAAGCTACCACCAATGCTACCACCTATGCCACTACTAAGACTAACCAATTACCACATTTCTACAACCTCTAATGCCATAATTAAAGTGACTATCAATGGAACTGCTTATGTTAGCATGAATTTTAACACTAACACCAACAATACCACCACAATTCTCCTACTAAGATTACTGCTTCCAATGCCACCAATTACACTAATAAGAGCACCACACAAATGGAACCATCAATATCACTAAATTCACTACAATTATTACCATTGTAGTGCCACCAATGTAATGAGTAAAGATGTTAGCATGCTACCACCAATGCCACTACTAAGACTACCCAATATACCACTAATGCTACCAGAACTGCTGTCATTATTAAAGTTGCCACCAATGACACTACTTAAGTTAGCACGAACTTCACTATAAATAATGCCACCTCCAATTCAACTATTAAGATTAGGGCCACTAGTGCCACCAATTGGAGGAGTAAATTACCACCACTAGTGCCACACCTAAATATATTACTATTGGACTCAATAAAAATAACAACTTTTTTCCAATAGTAATCGATCTATAGCCATTAACTATTGGACTCAATAAAAATAACAACTTTTTTCCAATAGTTATCCATCTATAGCCATTACATCAGCAGCTGATTTAGTGTGGATGAAAATGGCCAGGCAACCTATTCTTGTATTGAAAATATAAGTTCTTACAACGGTACAATTTTTCCCAAACAAGCCTACATCTCCATGAAGTAAGAAATTGCATTTTCAACATTGTGTTTGGTGAAATGAATTTTAATAATTGTTGGGGGAGCTTCCTGAGACGGGAAACACCCAATATAAGTAAATTTAGTTTGTTATTAGGTAACACATAGCTTGTCATATATATATATATACATAAAAATAATCCCAATATAGTTTAAAATTTTTTTTAATTTTAGTATGAATTTCATATGATAAATTTTGATTTTTTTTCTCTATTTTAAAAATCTGATTTAACAAGCATATATGTAATTACTCTAATTTATTTTGTATAGTAAATGAAATTAGATTTTTAAAATTAGGTGGTAAGTATTCTATAAAAACATTTAATTAAAAATTACATTTTCTCAAAAAAATTAATTTGTATTTAATAAAATGATATACAAATTTCCTACTAACCTCAAATAACAATAATATAAGTACCAAATAACTAAAAATAATAAAATACTACTACAAAAGATTCAAATATAAAAACCTTTCAGTATCATGCACAAATTAATTGTAATAAACTAATTAATATTTACATAACAACAACTAATCAAGTTCAATTTGTAAAGGTATAAGGCACAAAATTTTTGACAAACAAATTATACATATTAGGAAACTGATGCAGTTTTTAAAATATTTACTAATTGCACTTCGTTTATTTAAACATAAGAATTAAAATAAATTATAAAATTATTGTTAATTTTTATTTAGTTCTTAGTGTATTTGATTTGAAATTATAAAAATGACCTAAAATTGTGGGTAACACTACATATACCATAGTAATGTAATGAGTATATAATTGTTTGGCTTAGCCATATGTACTTTGACATAGTTATAATGAATATTTTTTATGATTTTCTATTGTAATGTAAATTTATTATTGAAAATTATCCTTATATTTATAAACTTGCTTTTTTACTAACAAAATTTCACTAGACACTTTTTCTAAATAAAATTGTGACAAGCACAAAAAGGCTGAGAACTACATAAAGACACTATTTTATCAAATACTTTCCAAAATTCAAGTCCAATATTATTGCAAAATGAATAAAGATGATAGTTCATAAATTATTTTACGAATTTTCTTTTTTTGAATAAAAGTATAAACTAGTACTTTTATCCCAGTGATTTGTAAATTTAAAAAATATCCATATTATATGATTAATAGAGTCATTAATTTCATGTAAGATGTATTTTACATGTTTGTATTTTATTTTATTTGATTATATAATATGTATATTTTGTTAGGTGTTTAATTTATAAAACATTAAATTTTACTTAGTTATGGTATAAGTGTTTATTTTTTAAGACGCTAGGCTATTAAAGTTAGATGCACTAATAATGTTTCTTGCACTTGTTTCTTTGCATCAGGTTGAGAAGAAAGTGTGTGAATATTTTCTCAAATGGAGTACTTTTCCATTGTTGGAGGTTACTATAAATAAACAGTTTTGGGCCGATGACTCAAAAGCCCATAGATGTTAATGCCTAGTATGTTTAATTGGAAGCCCAGTGCCAAGAAATCCCCAGAAGCTATAGAATAAGGACAAGGCACGTACAAATCGGAAGTAACATATATGCCACGTTCTACTTGATCTTCCTCCGTTCAAGTCAAGTGACGACTAAGAGTGGCAATACCTAGTATAAAGATTGGTTCAAGTTTGCTACTTTGATACACAATCATATATACAATTACTAAGTTCTTCAACTCTTACAATTTCCCTTAATTTTTGTTTTTCTAAACTAGATTTTTAGTATGATTTTAGTTTTCATTTTTGTTATGTAGCCGCCCTCCAAGATGCTAGGTATGTTTGATTTATTTCAAAGTCGGGGTGAATAAGCTGCTTTACAAGATGATTTGTGGTATATATCATTTGCTCCTCTGCTCTTCTACTCCATTTATATATGTTGAAATCTCTATATATTTGTGTGCATATATTTATTATTTTTAAATTTTTATTTCACTAATATTTTCTCAATTTTGTATGTTAGCCCACTTAATTTGTAAATTGAAATTTTTATAATCTTGTGTAAATTAAATTTTGGTGGTGCTTTTGTTTCTATATGGATTAAATCAACATACATATTGAATTGAATAATCAATAAATATAGAGTATTTATTAGTTTGTACTTTAGGTAGATTTTACTTAAAGTTAGCTTTTAAAAATGGACTTTGGATTATTTAAATTTTATTTTGGTTTATATTTGAATGTTATTTTTGTTTATGGGTGTAGTCAATGAAAGCTAAGTAGATTTTTTTATTTATGTTAGTGTTTAATTTTTAATACACACTACACATTTTAAATGAAGGTTAATTCTTTTATCTTTGTTTATATTAAACGATTGTGGTATATTAAGATATGATAAATAATAGGTGTTAAATATAAAACTCTGTACTAGTAATATGGTATTGTGCTCCAAGTCAATGTTTTTAGGTGAAGGGCAGGTTCAGATACAACATGAGCAACAATAAAATATGGGATTTCAGGGTCTCAATCCACATGTTGGTGCTGACCCAGTTTGCCGGAATACGTGGGTGATGTGAAGAGGACATTGGTGGAGCTGCAGGGGCTTATTGGTGCTGGTGTCCTTGAGTTCTAGAAATCAGAATTGGGAGATCTTACACCTCATGCGAAGCTAATAGAATTATCTACGGTTTAGAAGCGGTCCAACATAAAGAATCCAACTGGAGCAGCCCAGAATCAAGCCTAAAAGATACAAATTTTATATCAAAGTCAATTTATTTTGGGAAAAGCATTGATCTTTATGATATATTAGGTTTTATATATTGTATACAAAAAAACCATAACATAATATAGTATAGAATAAATTTAGCCGTATTCTTGAGAGAATGGATAGAAGCATCTTGAGAGGGAGATTGGAAGAAGGAGCGAATGGATTCACCTAGATTCCAAAGAAACTTTAAAGTTATATTCTTCGTGCATCAATTCTTAAATTCATGGTTTGCGTTCCTAATATACATTTTGTTTATCATACCATGACTAGCTAATTCATTAATCCAAGAGTTTGGTAGTATTCAGTTGGCCTAAAATGTGTGTTTGATTATATTGTAATTTTTTTATTATTGTTAATCTGTCATTGAACACTTTATACAATTAGAGGAGTATCTAACTTCTAATTGAATCTTTAGGAGTTACAACGAATAAAAGAGGAGTTGTAATTATAGTAAATGATATAATAGACACAATTTAAGTATTAGATCAGGAGATTGATATCAGAATTGTGAAACTTTAATTCTTGGGTTTTAATAGTCTATAATTGTATTTTTTATGACCATGGGAGTGGCGTTCAATCACTACAAGAAAAAAGTCCATAGACATCGGTTTTTGGTCGATGTCTATGATGTTTGGCAATCGATGTTGATGTCGGTGATGTCAATTCTAGACATCGGCCATAATACGATTTCTTTACTGGCTTAGACATCGTTTCTCGAAAAAACTGATGTCCATGCATTGTTTTTTTTACAAAAAATGTTAGAAAAAATAATTTAATAAATAAATTACACTTATTACAGTAGATTAAACATATAATGAGCTATGTTTTTCACCACATAGACATCATATATTTTCTTTTAGGTGATGTAAAATCAGATATTAAACATCGATTTATTCAGTAAAAGGCGATGTCTATAGTTGTATATAGACATCAATTATATCCCAAACAAAGTGATGTCTATGTTCAATTTACACTTGAATATATCTATGTTTGACATCAGTTTTTTATCAAAAATGATGTACATTAACTTTTTTGACATCAATTTTTCTTCTTTAAAAGTGACGTATAATTTTTTTTGACTTCAGTATTAATTCATTAAAATGCATTTGCATCTCAGTATTTCAGCACTATTTCTATTTTTGAAGTTATCAACTTGTTAAGGCATGAAAGGTTATGAACTTCATTATCAAATGACCTCTGAATAACTTCAAGCACTAGGATTGGCCAATAAACACTCCTACAGTAAAGCAAGTACAGCGTATATGGCATTAACTTACAGATAATGCATTCCAGAGCCATTATCTAGAAGGCAACAAGTTTTCTTGGCCTCTGCATTTCACCTGGATCAACATAACCTACAAAATGAACAGGTATGAGAAACAATAGTCTACACTAAATCAGCTCTAAGTACTACTAGGAATCAGGTAGCTATTTAATCTTATTTTGTTTAAATAATTAAGATTCATCTTCCTACAAGTTCGAACTAAAGAAAACTAGGTTAGTACCATGAAAAAAGGAAACCAACTAACATACTAGGTTTGTACAATAATAACTGAGAAGAAACTAAGTAGCTATCTAGGTACTTATTGCTTCTTACAATAGGTAAATATTCTAGACAAAAAAACCCTCAAGTATTTTTCATTATACATGTCAGTTTATACGGCAAAAAAGAATAACAAGATAAAAACAGAGAGTCCAGCTACCCTTCACCACTTTGTATAACTACCACACAGTGCAGGTACACATCTGCATACTAGGGATCTGTAATTTTCTTGCAATGGTTCATTAGACTTACCCTCTCTGCAATGCTTCACGGATGACTAGCAAAGCCTCTTTTATGCCCGAATTTTACATGGTATGGAGTCTTGCTGAAACTACAGAAAATTCTCCATTGTTGCCATTTCAGCAAAGTGATTGGCAAGCTCAGTTGGTGAACTAAACCAGATGTGTAATTGTTCAAATCATCATTCTAGTACACAGGGAAAAGAAAGTAATTCAAGTGACTAACATGAACAAATAAATAGTAAATAAACACCGTTCACATACCTGCTTGTCCAGTCCAGTCATATTGGATAACATCTTCACTTCACCATCTTTGTTTCTTTTTAAGCTGTTGCTGATAAGGAACCATTGTGTAAATTAGAGACGTAGCCCTATTGGAATTCCTCAATTATGTCCAGTGCTAGTATGAATCATTTGCATTAACATGACTCAGAGGCATGAACCATCGAGTGAGAAGAAGCCCAAATGTGAAATATATAGATCACACCAACATATTCATTGGGGAGCTTAATCATGTATAAGTCTTATTGTAAGATCTGAAGTTTTCCCACATCATTCATCCCCGAGAATCCTGTTAATAAGGCATCAGGTTCTTAGCAGCCCATACAGAATCATTGCAACAAATAATACAGAAATCACAATACTGAAAGTAATATCCATTTTTAAGTTTTAACTAACAACATGTTATTTTATGACACATACAAGACTCAACCAAAACTAAACCAGGTCATAGTGTTCAAAAAAAAATTTGTTTTGTCAACTACAGATCAGTGGCACATACATCTGTTTCAACTTTCCATAAAATAAAGCAAAATGAGACCATATTTCAAATATAAATATGTGATAATCATTAATCAGTGACGACCTTTTACAGGAACGATCCAGCAGACCAGCACAAACAACTTTTAGATGTTCATTCCTCTAGATCCAAACTAAAAGGCAAGTAAGAAGGTCATATTATAAAACCAAATAAATAAAAAAATCACAGATTGGATTAAGTTTTTATTTCACATGTACTTAAACTATCACATACATATGCTAGTTCCTATTTATGCAACCATTCAAAATTATTGCTAGTAAATCTAAAGCTCATCATCAGATAGAAAATTTGAAGCAGCAGATAAATAATAAGAGGCAGGTGATGTACCAATACTAATATCATCTCCGGAAATGTCAAATCTATTAAATATACTCAAATAAGTAAATTAGGGTTTCAATTTCAAAAAAAAACCAAATTGAAAAAAATTAGGTTTCGATTTTAAAAAACCCTAAGTGAAAGTACTCATAGAGAAGACCATATTTCAAAATAACATAGTAAATTCACTTACCAATTCGAGTTTCTAAAATGATAACCAAGTAGAGAAGATCCTAATTCAAGCTTATCCTCTTACCAGCTTAGCATAGAAAAACGGAGAGAGATGGTGGAGATGATGGTGGTGAGAAGAGCGGAGGTGATGTTTGTGAGTGGGGGTGGTGAGTGGTGGAGATGATGATGGTGGGGTGAGAGAGTCGGCGCGAGAGAGTCGGATGAGAGTGAGAGCTTCTGTGTTCATTTTTTTTAGTTTTTAGTTTTTTAGTTATGTGTCTCGTGGGGGAAAAACAAAAAGCGGGGGAGAATATTTGCCAAGGGGAAATTTTTTTGGCTAATGTGAAACAAAAATAAAGTGGACAGGGACTGAATTTTTTTTTGCAACTTTAGACATCAGTTTTAAAATAACCGATATTTTAAAACAACATAGACATCATAAAAACACGGGATGATTTTATTAATTCTTTTAACATCAGCGGCATCAGCAACTGATGTCTAATGTGTGACGTCTATTGGACTTTTTCTTGTAGTGAATGGATAGTTGTAGGCACTATAATCTACCTTGGGAGAGTAATTTATAAACATTAGAAGGATTGTTTTTAATAAAAAAATAACACAAATTAGCCTTTCATGATAGCCATTGAAGAACCCTTATTCTTGGATTGTTTGTCTCATATATCTTATATAACTTTTATTTGTTTATTAGATTAAAATAGTGAATAGTTAAGAAACCCACAAAATTATTATCCACACTTCTAAATTGTGTGAAAGTCACTGAAAAAGAGAATAAAACCATCGTCGGTATAAAACATTTTTGTAAATAAATGGTAGTCTGTGAAAATCTGGGTTAAATGCTTTTGTATAAAACTCTTATGCACAATCATTCAGAAAAAACATGAATAAAAGAAACGGTAGTTTGAGGAGGCCTGGAACAAATATTTGAAAAAATTAGAAACTGTTTTTTCTCAAGGGTGCTGGTAAACCGTTATGTATATAAACTGGTTCTTATTTTCAAACTGTTGTTCTTTCATCTTAAAACAATTGTGGTGACAATGGTTCATTTTTAAACTGCTATGTTAATAAATTAAAATAAAGGTTATTTTATAAAATTGTTGTATTAAGTATTGAGACAATGGTTAAAATTTTTAAACTGTTGTGTCTTTCTTTCTTAAACAAGTGTTCATCGACCGTTGTGTTAAGTTGCTTCTAGTAACAGTTTCGTGTTATGTGCATTAAGCTGGCAATGTAGTGTTTTGAATTAGTTTGGGTTAGTCTTGGTTGTTGCTAAAATAGAGGAAATAATGGAGATGCCCACATTTTGAGTAGTTCCCTAGTGATTAGGAGTAGAAGTAGTTTCTTTCTTTATATAATTGTGTTATTTTGAGAAATGGATATGAGAAAATTGTCCCAACTCTCCCTCTACATTCTTCTACTTTCTCTCTTATTTCTTGGATATTCGAACAACCGTTGATGCCACCATATCAGTGGTATCAGAGGGGTCCTGATCCGATGGAGACACGTAAACAATCTTTTGAACATTTCCAGCAAAGTACTAATGAGGCACTTGAAAAACTTACTACTATGTTCCACCAATTGATAACTGATGTCCAGGCCATTAAAGAGAAGGATATAGCCTCACCTTTGGTTCCGGCCAAGGTAACAACATTGGAAAGGAAACAAAACCTTACCTGAAGAGCCATTTTCCCCAATTCAGTGGTGATGATCCTACGGGGTGGGTTAACCAGGCTGAAAAATATTTTTTCATTCCAAAATAACAGATGGTGATCGCGTCAGCTTATCTTCATTTTAACTTGACGACATCGCCTTACAGTGGCAAAAATAGTTTGCAAAGATAAGGGGCCGATGACATGGGCAGAGTTTACCAAGGCACTGTTGATTAGGTTTGGGCCGACCGAGTATGATGATCCTTCGGAGTCCTTACACCGGCTCAAATAAAATACTACGTTGCGACTTATATTGAGTCTTTTGAACGGTTGTCACATCATATTGAAAACCTTCCAGAGTCATTCCTGCTGGGTTGTTTTGTGGGTGGCCTGATAGAAGATATTCTCTTGGAAGTGAAGCTCAAGAAAACGTGCAGTGTCGTGGATGCAATGGGATTACCACGGCTGGTTGAGGAGAAGTTAGGCTTGCACCGACGGTTCCCTTCTTCTACTCAAGTTCCTAGTATCCAGCCTCCTTCTTTAACATCGCCCGTCGCTGGACTCTTAGGCCCAGCGCCATCTCAATATTTGGCTCTACTCGCCCCAAGCCCAGTACGTCGTTTATCAGGAGCTGAGGCCAAAGAACGTCGAGAAAAGGGGTTATGTTATTACTGTGATGAACGATATATGCCGGGTCATAAATGTAGCAAGCCCCAATTATTCATGATCAACGAAGCAGGGAATGTTGAGGACAGTACCAATCAAGAAGAAGAGGCTACAAATGTTCCTTCTGACACGAGTCATGCTGAGATCTCTTTTCATGCAATTTCAGGTTCCATTTTGCCTCAAACTTCGCGACTACCTGGAAAGATTGGTAAAAAAATGTGGTGGTTTTGATTGATGGGAGGAGCACACATAATTTTATCGAGTAGTCAGTGGTGGAGTGATTTGGGCTAATGGTGGTCACGACGGTCAAGTTAGAGGTAGTCGTTGCAAATCTTGAGAAGTTGTCTTGCGTGGGTCGAGTTACATGACTTACAATTCTCATTCAGGACTACAAGGTAACCACGGATTTCTTTATTCTACCTATTGCAGCTTGTCCACTTGTCTTGGGTGTTCAGTGGTTGAAGACGTTGGGCCCTATCAAAATCGATTTCCAGAATTTTACACTTGGGTTCAACCAATATGGTACAACACACAAGTTATAAGGGTTGCAAGGTGCGGAACGGACTGCCTTGAAACTAAACGAATTGATGGGAATCCAAGGTTTTACCTTACTTCTTCAAGTTTCCCCGTGGACGCGGAACCTCCTCATTACTTCAACCCTTGTCTAGAGGTTCAGGGGTGTTAACCGAATATGAGCAGATCTTTCGGGAGCCAGAAGGCTTGCCTCCTCAGCATTTCTATTATCACCACATTCCTCTAATGCCGGGATTCAAACCCGTTAGTTCCAAACCATACCGTCAACCTTACTTACAAAAGGCGGAAAATGAGAAACAGGTCATGGAGTTGTTGTAGAAGGGATTGATCCCTCCAGCCACAGTCCATTTTCTTCGCGGATCTTGTTAGTCAAAAAATCTGATGGCACGTGGCATTTCTGTGTGGACTATCGGGCTTTAAACAATATTACTGTTAAGGATAAATACCCGATCCCTGTGATTGATGAGCTCCTAGATGAATTACATGGTGCCACTATTTTTCTAAGCTAGATCTTCATTCCGGCTACCACCAAATTCGGGTTAATGAGTTGGACATTTCTAAGACGGCATTATGTATGCATGATGGTCACTATGAGTTCATTGTTATGCCTTTCGGCCTCACCAATGCACCAACCACTTTTCAATGCTTGATGAATGACATCTCCCGGCCACACCTACGTAAGTTTATTTTGGTCTTTTTTGGTGACATTCTTATTTAATCAAAATCTTTGACGAAACACCTTGGTCATCTTCGTATGGTTCTAAGCTTATTATGTTCTAACCATTTTTGCAAGTCTTCAAAATGTTGTTTTGGAGTTGCATAAGTTAAATATCTAGGCCACGTTATTTCATCGGGGGTGTTGCGGTTGAAACTATAAAAGTTCAGGCTGTCCGTTCCTGGCCGACTCCAACTAATGTCAAAGGGGTTCGTGGGTTTCTTGGGTTGGCTGGTTATTACTGGAAATTCATCCAGGGATTCGGAAGTATTGCAGCTCCCTTGCACAAATTAGTAGGGAATTTCCCTTTGATTTGGGATAAAAAGGCGGAGGCAGCATTCCAAACATTAAAGGTGGCTTTGACAACTTCCCCTACACTGCCTTACCTGATTGGGGACACCCGTTCACGGTGGAGTGTGATGCAAGTGGGGTGGGCATTGGGGTTTTCACTCAACGAGAAAAGCCATTGGCTTATTTTAGTTCTCCTCTAAAGGGCATTATACTGTCTTGGTCCACATATGAGAAGGAAATACTAGCTATCATGAAGGCAGTTCAAAAGTGGCGTCACTATTTATTGGGTTGTCCATTTGTGGTGAAAACTAATCATGTTAGTCTCAAATACTTGCTGGAACAACGGATCAACACTCCTGCTCAGTCTAGGTGGTTACACAAGTTGTTGGGTTTCGATTACAGAATTGAATATAAGAGGGGGTCTCAATTGAGTGGCGGATGCACTCTCTTGTTAGTCTGAGTGTCATTTTCTCGGTGTTTCACACCCCTGTTCCACATCGGGCAGACATTCAAGCTGAGGTCCATACTGACCTATTTTATTAAATCTGTTTTCATCAATTCCTTATACAGTAAGAGGGAACCTAGTGAACCGTGATGATGCTTGGTTTAAAGATGTGCCACTCTTCTACCGAAGGCGGCCATTACGGATTTTATAAAATGCTTGCCAAGGTAAAACAAAATTTTGGTGGTCGGGCATGAATGATTATGCAAAATAGTACATTCGCGAATGTCATCCTTGCCAATGAGTGAAGACAGATAGTATGCGACCTGCTGGGTTGCTGCAGCCTCTTACAGTATCGGAAAGGATTTGGGAGGATGTTAGCATGGATTCACTGCCTGGCGTGCACTTCACCTCGTATGATTCACTCTCTGTCTCTGGCTTGATTCGCCTTGGTGGTATTGAATCTATCATGGGAAGATATCATTTAGATAACTTATTTCATACACGTATCTCGAATTAATACCACATAGCCCTAATCGTCTACCCATACGATTTTCTCAGACTCGCACATATAATATAACATAAGGTTCACATAATCACGTAAAACACATAGCACATAAAGCACATAATTGACTTTGGGCTCATAATTATCCTTAGAATCGATACTAGGCTTATACTTACGCTAACAAACACTATCAGGTTCGATTTACAATTCTTCGGGATTTATTGGACTAGATTGGACCCCTATTAGGGCCTATAACCAATTAACTACTACAAGCAACTCACTTCTAAAAGAAATTATGATTTATAGTAATTTTTAATGGATTCGTTTCATTTTTCTGAGTTTAAGGGTCTTCATTTCACTCGAATCAGACTAGCGGTTTAATTACAATGCAATAAACAAGATTTAATTAATTATAATTAATGAATCACAATTAATTAAACCTTAATTATATTTTAAATCATTATTTAGTATTTATTGTAGTATAAATTAATTAATCCTTAATTATTAGAATTAACTACAACTTATTACAATTTATTACCAAATATATGATTTAATCGACTATTTAAATAATTATTCGATACAAAGAAACTATAAAGACATTCTTCGAAGAAATAAACTATCGCTCGAATAATAATCCAACTTATCGATCAACTACTCGTAAACTACGAGTTACTCACATTATTCGACTAATTATCGAATTATTATTCATATCATTGATATATTTTTAACCTTATTTATTACTTAATTCTTAAATAATAAATAAATAAATAATTAATTAATTAATTAATTAAATAAATAATCAATTTCGAGTTTCTAAATTAATAAAATAATTTAGAAATTAATTATAATATTTTTCAGAATTTAATACTAATTTTTAATAGATTTTTAGAATTTATAAAACTGATTTTGATTTACTAAAATATAAATAAATAATTAATAAATCAAAAACAGAAACAGGGAATTGATTTCTGGGTTTTCAGGATCAAACCCGGGTCGTTTCCCGGGTCGAAACCCGGTCGACTCCGGGTTGATGAAGAACAGGCCGGCCGGCTACCAGAACCTGACACCGACGGCTTTTTCTGACGAGTAAAAATGACGACCAACCACAATAAAACAACGGTTTCCAGTCTCGTTTCGTTCAACAATCAAGCCCAACGATTTTCCCTGTCTTTCTCCTGCGTCATCCATCGTCCCCGATGTCGGGAACCTCACGAACGGCGACGGCGGCGCCGTTTCCGGCGACGCTAAAACGAAACCCAACAGACACAAAACCGGTACCATTCGAATGAGGATTCAACGATCTACAATCCTCTAACAACAGAATCATTCAACAACTATCAAATCATCAAACCGAATTCGAAGAAATAAACCCGAAATTTTGAATCAAAATCATTTAAACTAAAGATATAATTGATAACAAAATTGAATAGAGAATAAAAGAGCTTCAAAACGGATACTTACATGTTTGATTTGGTTAACAGAATCACCTTCAAAATCTGATTTGATTCCAAGAACTCCAAATCCTAATTTCAGAGAATTGGGGATTTTCTTGAATTTTCTGATTTTTTTATGATTAAATAACTAATTAATTTAATAAATCACTATTTATATTTATGAAAATAATACCCCTAAATAAAATTAAGGGGCTAATTACACATCTAATAAAAATATTTGGCCCCAATTTTTATAATTTTTGGGTATTAATAATGAATTTTTAAATATCCAATAAATACAAAATAAATGTAAAAAATTCCCAAAAATTATGAATATTACAAAAATGCAAAAACAATGATGTTTGATAATTTCATGATCATAATAAAAATGTGATTTTTGTGGGGGTTTTGATTCCCGAAGGGGTCCGAAAAAGTCATTTTGCGCGAAAGAGGTAAATTTGTAAAATGTCTAGATGTTCAGAATGTCGATTTGGTATAGGCTATACTTGGCAAAATAGCACTACAAGAATAAAGGTTAAATGTGACGGAAAAAATCCGTCACGGATAATAAGGGTCCGTCACATTTAATAGATTTTCCGTTACATTTAGCTTAAATGTGACCATCACGCAAAACATGTCACAAACAATCAGTCACATTTAATCTTTAAATTTGACTGGCTTACCTATCACATTTAATAATTATAAACGTGACAGAATCATATATCCCAAATATATTTTCCTAAATACCTTGAAAAATTTAACAAAAATTTGAATTTCCTTCTATTTTTGAGCAATTCCCGCTTAATTTAAATGTATGACCGAGGTGGTCATCTTTAATAATTTTTAAATGTGACAGGGCTAATGACGTATATGTAATATTTTTAATAAAATTTAATTTTATATAATTAATTTTGGTTAAGTTAATTATTCGGAATCGGTCACATATAATTGGCGTTATAATAGTAGCAATAATTGCCACATTCATATAATAATACCAAACTAAATACATGTCCAGTGCCATATTAATGAAACTGTAAAAATGTAAAAACTAAATTAACTAAAAAAAGTCATATATTAAATTAAATCAATAATAAAAATCAACAAGCAAACAAATAATAACAGGTAGTCTCTAGTCCCAGAAACCTACCAAAAAAAGCTAAACTGCTAACAAACTAATCTAAGTACATTTCATACTTGAAAAGAAAAAAAATCACCTGCTCAACCTAAAAGCATACTAAGCAAAAATATCATCATCAGAGAGGTTAAGATTTCCCCTGTTGGTATCGTACAAAAAAAAGGAACAAACAGATGTTAAGAGTTGATACAAAGCAATACATTTCCAATTAAATAAGACTGGCATCAATTCTTTTTCGCAGCCACAACAATCACTTATTGATCTAAGGTCAAAGATTACTAGCATATAAACAATGCCAAATATCTAATTAAGTTCCATAGAAAAGCCACATAACTTACTTATCTCCTCTTACTTAACATGTGGTATGATTGTAAAGATCTACATCAGTTTTACTATTTTTTTGGGTAATTCTATTCAACTACATAAGTGTATAAACAATTCTACCATGTAAACTTCATTTTTGCATAATGTAAAGTTTTAACATGAAAGAAATAACAAAACATATTGTTTAAATCGCATAAGACCTTAATAAACCAAAAAATTAATACCTCGTTAATAGTCTTTCCAAACTTGTGAAGCATCTTGTCAATCACACTAGAGGCAACATGGATGTATTCAGTCCAATGAACATCATCTTTAGGGAGTGTGACTTCTACGAATTTCTGAATCTCACGATCAAGCTCTGAACGAGGTACAAAGTGTTTTATCATTACATCTCGTATCAAGTGCATGAACAATGCACGCAGCATCACCAATTGCATGCTGGAGTAACCCATCTGGAAGGCGTGGAGACTCGGTTTGAGGTTTTAAACGCTGGTTTAAGGACGATGCATCAGGACCAAAAATTTCAGAAAATGTTGAGCGACCCTCCATGAAAACTCTATTTTTTTGGCCCTTTTGTAGCTCGACAAACCACCCCAGCCTCAACTCTTCTGCGTTTACTCGGGGATAGATGAGGAGATGTGTGTGCCTCATCCCGTTTCCTCCTGCACCCTCAGTGACTAAACTCTGTCTATACACTTCCCATGAATTTACCAGCATGTCCTAAACATTAAGTAGATGGTTACTCTAATTGCTTTAAAAAAACTCTAAAACTAATAGTTGGAAACTGGAAAAACATACCCTCATGTCTTCCGACTCCTTTGTCCAAAAGGTACCATGACCATCTCCTTTTTTCTCATGGGTAGCCTCATAAAACTCCACAAGTGTTAATTGGCATTCTTTCACATCCTCGAGCTCCTGTAAAATGATATAGTATTATTTCATCACATATTTTAACTTACAAATACATATAATTACATAATGGAAATAAATAGTAAAAAATATCATACTTTACACGTTAGAAATATTATAACCAAGACTATTAAGTTTTTTTATTGTTATAATACCCAAAATAAATTTAAAATAATTTTTAATATGTAAAATATGATTTTAAAGACTAATATATTTAATATACTATATGAGTTTAAAGAGTAAATAATTTGCACCAAGTTGTGTCTAAAATAAATAAGATAGATAAAGTATCTGGAATCTGAAACAAAATTAGTAGAAAAAGGTTCACTTATGCAAGTTGTCACAACATGCTCTCATTCCATAATTTCTTTCATATCCCAATTGAGTTAACCTTTTACCAGCATGTATGATAAAGGACAAGTTTGACATAAAATGTAATTACTTACCTTTCTGAAAATGATATAGGGTTTCGCCCAAGTTGTGTGCACAATCTTACCATCATGTGATCGATTCTCTTTATTCTGAATAGACATGGCCTTAAACCTTTGGGTATCCCACCATTCACAAAGTGAATCCATACAGATCTATTCAGGTGTAGAGGCTTAACATCCCAACGTGTTGTTCCTGGTGGCCCTTTATTTACCCTCTTATCAGTATTCTCCTTTTCGCGGTACAACAAATTTTTTAAATTATTTTTCAAATGTTCCTTTATTTTATATCGCGCCTCCCCTGGACTAGTTCCTTGCTGAGTCATAATATTTCTGCAGTGAATAACAATATAAAAACTTTAACCAAACATAATGACAACTATATTGTAACTAATCTGTATAGAAAAAAGGATGCACTATACATTACCTCAAATGTCTCAATCAAATTTGAATAAAAAGTGTCATCAAAAAACAGAACGTGGTTTACCACAGTATGCACTGGCCAAACTGGCCAATGAGCTTCACAATGGCTTTCAAAGTCTTTTTCTGAGTATTGTTATTTATACTACAAAAATGTGTTAATCGTTATTAACATAAAAATGAGATCATAAAATATAAAAGAGATTCAATTGTACTAAATTGTTTTATAAATATAGCTAAAATAGCATGAGAAAAACTATACTCGAATACAAATTAAGAGTTCATAAAAGAAAAATACATGCATATCATGCCCAAAACAACGCTCAATACCCAAGATCTTTGGAATACTTTTCGAATGATCCTTTTGCTATAATATTTTTCCATTCCTCGTAATTTTTTAAGAGATATTTGCAACTTTTTAATGTACTAATTGACTAAAGATTTCACAGTTTCTAATTAAGACTGCAAAATGACTTAAGGAGAAGATAAAAACAGCAGGATCATGTGTCAAAATATAAACAATAGAATTGTCGAGGTATTTGAAGAAGATATTTTATTAAAAAAATAAATCTCATGTTCATCCCTCCATCTTCATTAAAAGTACTTCAGGGGTTTTCTTTATGTTATACTAACAATTTTCAGTGGAGATTTGTTCGCAATAATGACATGCAAAAAAGTATTAGGTGGAGAGATCAAGATTATTAATCTTGAAAATGAAAAGGTGTTTAGAAAACCCCTTGTGAGTATTGAACTAACAAATTGCACTCCCAGGCCCATAAATATATTCAAGAAAACAGCACAATGTGACTTAAGACTTGCATTCTGCGAGTATTCAAATAAATACTTAAAAGAGGCTACAAGAAAAGACAATGTAGTTTGGTATGTAACTATGTATTAAAGAAGATATGCATATGAAAATTGTACTATATAGTTCTGCACCATACATGAAAAAAAACTTCCATTTATTAGTGTACCATATACCACATTGAAACAAAGGTGCAATAATTTCTTTCCAGGTCAGTACATATCTAGCTTCACTAAAAATAAATGATATGTTGAAAATTCATTAAAAAGAAGGCTTACTATTTTCCGGTAAACTCCACAGTTTCTTATTTGGTTCACCATCTTTGGGTATTTTGTGGAAGTCACCACAAGATACTGACATGTCCGCCCTCTCGAAATAATGAGTCAACGGGCTAGAGGTGTCTTCGTTGCTACCAGTTTCCCCACCCCTCTCTCGGCCAGTTTCCTCACTCGTGGACCATTCACCCCTTAACCCCTATTTTCTCTACTAGCAGTAGTAGTTCTTGCCCGTTCCACCTCCCCATCTACCATTTCAGCCCCCCGTCTTATTACTGGGACAACCATCATAACCAGTACCGAAAACAGCAAAAACATAAATACTTGACACCTGAAAAAATTATGATGATAAATTCATAATAAATATTATTTCTAGAAATATGAAATCAACATATAAAATTTAAGAAAATAAATTACAAGCTACAAAATATTATTAAAACCGAGTGAAACACTGTTTTAAAAATAATTGTGCCAAAAATGAGGATGGTGTTCTGTTTCACAAAGAGAAGGTATAGATAGAGAATTCACCAACCCTATGTACTAGTAGAAACTTTTTCTTTAACATTCATAAAACACTTCATCCCTAACATAAATAGAAAATCAACCAGCTCTTTACTCATACAAACACTTGTATACACACACACAATTATCCCATATTTATAAACATTAAATTAACTTTGTTAAAAATTATATTCCTAGTTATGAGAATATACGAAAAAAAACTATTATCAGATTAGAATTTTAGTAGGATGTCCAAGCAAAAAAGGAGCACATCCCTTATCATTTAAAACCCTAAACCCAAAATTTATAAACCAACATTCCAATACCTGTGTCGGTCGTCCATAGCAATAGTTCTAAGACTTTGAAAAACTGAAACTTTAGTTCCGTCAAGGGCTTCAGCAGAGCTTGAGATTCGAACAATTCTTTTCAAAGGAGCCATATAACTAAACACAAAACATAAAATTGGTGAGCTGACTATTTAGGAATCACAAAAGAAACTATAATTTAGATAGTTACCTTAAGGAATAGTTGCCGCCAAAAGAGCTTATGGAACACAGTAGTAGTTCTAAGAATAGCTAGTGGGGGAATAGGAGAAGACAACGATTGAAAAAGAAAACTACCTCTCACATTCAAAGTGAACTGTAGTTGGACTTCTATTTTATATTAATTTTTCATATTATTTATCATACTTTTGTTTGTTGAGATTATATTTTTAAGATATTAAAATATTTACATATTACATTAAAAATATCATTTAAAATATTTTATCAGATGTCACCAATTCTATCATATATGTCACTTATTTTCTACCTGAACCGTCTCATTTAACTACTTCTTGCATATAAAATTATTATCTATTAGGGATATAAATCTATTCTCGTTTTCTAATTTACAAAACAAGATAGATTTAATAGATAATATGGATTACCAAAGGTAGAGAAGTTTAATAGGTAATATGGATTTTAATTTTTTGAAAGGAAAATGGTTGTACAACTAATATAATAATAATATTGGTACACAATTTATTAAATTTAATGAGACATAATTAAATAATATTTTTTCCAAAATTATTGGAAGTAAAATTAACAATTCTTAGTAATATTTTGAACTAAATTAATTTTTGGATAAGGTGTTAAGAGAATACGACTATGGTGATCATGGTTAGTGTTGAACATCTGAACCAAAACTAGTCTTGTAATTCTGATTCACCTCATCTATTAAACCAAGATTCGTGGTTTGATTCCGATTTTATCATAAACCAATTAGCTATTAGACCGAGTTACATATATATAATAAATATATACATTAAATTAGTAGCTATATCAGCTCAAGAGATCATCTTGAGTCTCTATAATGTAAACATAATTACTCACTATTCAAACTTTATCGAATGTGTCATTATTTAAAAGCTTTTAGTTTAATACGAAGTACAAATTTACCCATTTCATTGTTTATCCCTTTGAAAGATCTATTAATTATTGGGTTGCTTGTTATTCAATTAGTGCAAGTTTTTTATCAGTATTATCGAAGAACTATTATTTATTATTACCTAATTAATAAATCAGAATTTGGAGGCTATTAATGCATTCACTAATATTCTTAGTTAATGATAATTATTGTATTACCAGTCAGAAACTGATTAATTCGCTAAACCGAAATATCTAAGATCATACCGCATGGCTCGCGTTAAATGAATTGGGGATCACGAGTTAGTTTAAAATTTTAAAAAACCACAGCGTATAGATTGGTTTAGGTTTGACCTCTAATCCGAACCAAACCATATCTCAATCACCCTAAATAGTGTTCGAACACTAATCAGAATATCACATTTATCTAGAAATGAAAATTCGTTCGTTTCATATAATTTGGGGGAGAGTACTTTTAGGGTGTGTTTGGTGTTGTTGTTGCTGGGAGCAAGAGCAACTGAAAAGCAGTTAAAAAACTGTTGGGTAAAATTCAAAAGCTGATTTTGAGAAAAGTGCTTTTGATCTAAAAACTGTTAGAGAAAGCAAGTAACCCCATGCTTTTAGAAAAAAACGCTTCTCAGTTTTTGTGGGAAGCAGATGCTGATTTCCGTCAAACCTTACCAAAAGCATTATTATTTTTAATTTTTTGCATCAAAATAGATATATATCAAAAAATTTACCAAACAGTAATTTGATTTTTACAAGAGCACTTTTTCTAACAACACAATAATTTTTAATAGCAATCCCAAACATAGCCTTAATAGTCAAGTCTTTAATCACTAAGTGAAAAGATTCATAGTGTGGTTAAATCTTGTTAAAGTTTAAAATTAAACATAAAACTATTTTATATTTACTTCTATAAAGGATATATATGTAGAATATGTATTCATAAAATATTATAATATTTATTAATTTCATATTTTTTGTTTCATTTTATGTGGTGTATTCGAGGGTAAACTCAAAGTTAACACTAAATTAGTTCGTGCAATTTCTTGTTAGTGTACTTTCTTGTTTGTGTATCAAAAAAGTAAACACAAATACAAAAATTTAGTGTGGTGTACAAAATTTTCGGGTATACATTCACCTACAGAATAACTTATATTTGATAGAATTAAGTATAACGAAAGATTTCAAATTTTAAAATGTTTATAATATATCTTTCACAATTTTAATTACATTAAATTTAAAAATATGTTTAATCTTATTTTCAATCAAAAATTTTAAATTTAAATTTGTATATTATTTTTGTATAGATATAGATTTTGTTAAAATTATACGAAAAATGTCAAATATTCCAACATTGTTATTAAAACAAATTCAAATCTACCAAGAAAGTATTGTAGCCATGTTACTAAAAAAAATTATAACAAAAATCCAAGAATCACTCTCTTGGTAGTTGTTTTTTTGACACCACTCTCCACTGTTAAATACAAAAAAATATATAAAAGATCCATACCCTTGCATTAACCTTAACAAACAAATACCCATACATTCTGTCCAAACTTTATGGTTATCAAAAAAAAGGAAGAAAAGTGCAGTTCTTTTAAGGGACAGAGTATAAATCAAAACAGAGTATTATGCAAATAAGAGGGACCATGACGCAAAGTATTTATGATTCTACATCCACCAAAAATTCCTGCCACTACCCAGTTAAACATCTTTTATTTGCACTCCAAACTAGCCCCTGATCACCAACCTCAGTGCAAACTTTATGTACATATACTTTTTACAATAAAATCTGAAAAAAATTAGCTACAAGAACATAATAATCACAAGGGGTTACCAACATTTCTAGGTAGGAAACATAAAATAGATCGGAAAAGATCTAGTTTTAATAATTAATGTTTGTCTAGTACATACCATTTCATGAAATGGTATGTATTCACCAAGAGCTGTACAAGTAGACAAAAACTGATTTTTAACTTGTACTACTTGGTGGCTGTAAAAACTAAAAGGAACTACAGAAGAATTGGTCACATTTTTCTTCTGAATTCAAGCAAAATATAAAAGGTACAGGAAGTAAGAAGTACAAAAAACATAAACAAAATATGTTTGTCAAATCCAATGTGTATAATGTTTTCTAAAACTATCTCATTGTAAGATTAAGATAGATGCACATCTCATTGTATGACTAACATAATGAGTAAAATTAATCTCAAGGCAAAGCATATCTGTAGTTATACCAAAAAATATGTACTTGGTAATTTAAGTCAGTAAGACCAGCAGCATATTATCAGCTCAAGTACATAAGATAAGTACATATAATAACCATGGATGTCCAGGAGAACTTTTTCTGTAGTACATACCTCGGGTCCTCTACGCTTTAATCATGGATGTCCAGGAACTGAAATGATTTTCCAACACATTTCACCTCATCTATAAATAAAAAATAAATAAGCTGAATTAGAGAATTTGTTGCAGAAATGAGCAAATTTAGCTGCAACTGAGGTGAATATCTGTTGCAATCAGTATCATAGCAACATAGGACATCAAATTACTGTTAACAAGGTTTTAAAATTCAATAGAAAAAAAACTCACTAGAAGTGCAGAACAGCCACAAAACATTAAATTGGACATCCATCATATTGAAAGAACCGCTCAGTGAGAATAACTTGGGACATCCCTCATATTGAAGTTCCTTAAATTTCAGAAATATAGAAAAAATAGATCATATATCTGCAATCACTAATTTTTGTAGTCCAACACAACAAACTCAATAGATTTTAATTTCCTACTATATACAATAATAAATCTCCACTCCAGTAAATCTCCAGAATCTTACACAATACTGCAGAAATTTACTACAGGGAAACCAGGAATCACACAGAATATAAAACTATATGAAACTCATAGGAAAAGGAGTGAAATTATATAAAATTATACAGTATTAAATCATGCTTGCCAACAATCTGAAACACCAAAAACTGCAGGTTCAAAACAAATAAAATATGAAATTTAGAAATACTGAAATCTGACAACATCATTATCAAACTCTGGAATACTAAAAAAAATCTTGTTTTTCACTGACAATTATATGAATGGCAAGAGCTGCTTGTATATGATCGCGAAACAGAAAAATACCAACAGACCTGAATTTTGCATCTCAACACCTTGAAAACAGGAAAACATTAACAGAGAAATCACCTGGTAAATAACAATGTAACCTTATATTTCTTTATTATTTATACAAGTTTGGTAGATTAGATGCATAACAAAGTAAAATTAATACCAGCCAATATTTGAGTAAAATTACAAATCAGTAAAAAGTTCAAATTCAAATGTAAAATTATGATGAATCTTCATCACTTTCACTAAACTCATCAGTACTTGAGTCAGCATTCTCATTTTAGTAACATTTGCTTCTTCATTCCTATTTTTAGCAGCATTTTCTTCTTCATTCTCTTTGTCAGTAGCATTTTTCTTCATTTTCAGACAAATTCTCATTATTATTTCCACAAATTCTGCAATCAATGAAAAAATATGATGGATCGTCAATAATTATTGGTTCAACCTGGGACGTTGATGCATTTAACACCTCTTCCTGGAAAGCATCATCCAAAGATGTGCTATCAAACCAGTGACATTTGAATAGCATAATATGGTGACCATTGCAGTAAGTCAGTTTTAGTACTTCTTCCAACTTTCCGTAATAGTTGCCACAAACTTCATTGTAACAAGTACCTGCAATGTGTACAAGTACCTGCTTCTCCCAACACGACAAAAAAATGTTATACAGAGAAACAATTTAAATCGGTCAGTTAATACCAAGGACACAAATGCCTGAATTTGGAGAAGTTATTTGATTAGAGTCAGCACAGGGAAATTTATGGCCATTACAATAACAACCCCGATACGACTGCACAATTGGTACTGGACCTCGAATCATGTCCTTGAATTTGTCATCAAGCTCTTTATTTGTTCTTACCTAAATGCATTAATAAGAAAATGCCAATCAGTTCAATCTAGAAAATAAAAAAAGTGGTAAGATAAATAAAATTGTTGACATGCATACTCTTTCTTCAAACCAACGAATAAATTTCTTCTTTACGTATGCTTCGAAGATTGAAGGGTCTAGGTGTGGCTTCTTCCCGTACACTAAATTTTCGAATTCTGAAATTAGTAAAGCAAAAATGGTAAAATAATTAACATCCACAATATACAAAATATAAAATGCAAAATATTGGCATACTTACTCCAAGTATTTTGCAACCTTGGCATATTGATCAAGACATAATAAGTCACAATCTCAAATTCTTTTTCAGTTAAAGCCTTTTTTTCTCTGCTCCAATAGTACTCGTTGGATATGTATAAGCTTCTAAGAAATGCGGATTATGTTTGACGTGGTGCCTCATTACGTTGTAACCGATTATGTATAGTTGGCACACCCGGCTCAAAGTAAAGTGAGCAAAAATTTACAAGCTCCTCTTCGACATAGCGTTCCGCCATTGAGCCCTCCACACGGGCTTTGTTTTTTATTGTTAGCTTCAACTTACCCAAGTATCTTTCGAAGGGATACATCCCCGATATTGGACCGGGCCACCGAAAATGCTCCATTGTATCAAAGAAACCAGGAGTAAAAATCAAATCAAGTTTACATAATATCTTTACGATATCCTTCTCCATCTTTTCAAGATCTCGTTTCTTCAACCATGTAGAGCATAAATCTTTGAAAAAATTGCACAACTCAATAAGAGCTTCACCAACCGACTAGGGAAGAAGGTCACAAGCAACAATAGGCAAAAGTTTTTGTAGAAATACACCCAACTATGTTCGAGCTACAACCATCTGGAAGTTCTAAATCTTTAAGCCATTTACATAATTTATCGACTTTTTCCTGTGTAAGAGCATATTCTGCATTTGGCTTTGTACCATCCTCTCGAATCCATAACTCCTTTCGTGTATTTAAATGCTTGCAATCCTTTCTTGATTTAAGGTTGTCCTTTGATTTATCACCTTCGTCCAAAATTGTATAGAATATGTTGTCAAATACATTTTTTCAGTGTGCATGACATCTAGACAATGGCGAAGACGAAGTACCTCCCAGTAAGGAAGCTCCCAGAACATAGACATGTGAGTCCAATTATGGTTTACCCCAAAATCAACAGGTTTGCGCCAAGCTTTTTTCCCGTGTGGAAAGAATTTAACACGTTGAAAATATCTTCATCTCCTGACCGGAGTAACAAGTTTAACTGGTCTCGTTTCTCTTGCACCATATTTATTATTCTTTCTCAAAGGATCACCAGGCTCTAAAAAAATTCTAGACGTGCCAAAATAACTAGGCTTTCCTCCGTACTTAAGTTGAAACCCTTTTACATCCCCAACACAGACTGGGCATGACATATTTCCATGTGTTGACCACCCACTAACCATGCCATATGCAGGAAAATCACTAATAGTCCATAATAGCGCAACGTTCATTACAAAATTAGAGTGTGATGCTTTATCGAATACTATTACCCCCGTGTTCCACAATATTTTTAATTCGTCAATTAATGGTCGGAGATAAACATTAAGATCCTTTGTCGGATCCTTGTCCCCAAGAATGATAAGAGGCATAAATATAAATGGATCTGTTATGCACATAGATGGTGGAAGGTTGTACACAACAACAAAAACAAGCCAAACACTATACTTTTTTGAGTATTTATTGTGAAATGGTTCAAATCCGTCCGTTGCAAGTCCCAATTTGATTACGAACCTCATTGGCAAATGAAGGAAATGCTCTATCAAACTGTTTCCATTCATCTCCATCAGCAGGATGTGTTAGCTGCCCCTCAACGACATCTCTATTTTTATGCCACCTCATATATTCTACCGTGTGTTTTGACATGTACAATCGCTTAAGTCTTGGAGTAAGAGAAAAATACCGTAAGATCTTTTTTGCAATTGGCTTCTTTTTTCATCTTTCATCTTTTTATATGTCTGCCCCACAAATATCACACTTCAACTTGTCCGTGCGAGTCTTATAAAATAACATACAATCATTCTCGCAAGCATCAATCTTCTCATACCCCATATTTAGCCCAATTACCATATTTTTAACTTCACTGTATTTTTAGGCAATGTATGTTTATCGGGCAAAACAGATCCAATCAGCTCAAGTAACTCATCAAAACCCTTTTGACGACAATGATGTCTATTCTTAAAGTACAACAACTTCATAAAAAATGACAACCTTGAATGTTTTTTATGATTAGGAGAAAGCGGTACTGAGGCCTGATTCAACATATTATAAAACTGAGATGCTTCTTCATTCGGTTCTTCTTCCATATCTTCAATTTCATTTTGTTCTTCTCCAAGGTCCCTTAACATTTCGAATGCATCATACACATCATTTTCATCATTCTGATTGGTTCCCATGGAATAATGGTTGTGAAAATCAGATTTTTCTCTATGATAATACCATCTTGTGTACGACTCAATAATGCCAAATCGATATAAGTGCATTTTTAACTCGTCTTCAGTCCTCCACAATAAATTTTTACACTCATTGCAAGGACATAATATGTTTCATCAGAATCTTTTACTCTTTGCGCAAACTTAACAAAACTATCAACACCTCTTTTATACTCATCAGATAAACCACCTCTGCCATTATCCCTATGGCTCACCCAACTTCGATCCGATGACATCTACAATGCACGTATACAAATTAATCACTTATTCATTTAATTTTGCATAATAAACACATTGATATATATCTAAAGCAAAAAAGTGAAAATAAAATTAACTAGTAAATATATGAGCCAAATCTTGAAAGGAATTCAAATAATAAATTTTTATATCAAAAAAGCTATCATATTTTATTGCTAAATATAAAATTATCATGTTGTATGTATTATAATTTTAATGTTGCAAATACATACCTGATTATAAGAAATTTTAATATGAGCAATATCAGCTGTAAAGATTGACCCACTATTACAAGAAATACCAATCAAACATGGACAAGGAAGTTCACAAGAACAGCTGCTGTAGAAGGGAAAAGAAGAGAGATCATGCTATCACATAGACATGTACGTAGCAGGGGAAAAGTAATCTAAAAAATTAGGGTAAGGCTAAATTTGATGGATTCGGTCACGTATAGCACTACCATATACAACTGATTTCGTCACTTTTAAGATACACATAAATATAACAGATTCCGTCACATTTAAAATGTACATAAACATGATAGATTTAGTCACATACAAAAGTATTCACCGTGTTGGTCACATTTTTATTTCCGATAATTAAGGGGGAAGCTTTCATGGTCAATTGACTTTTATTACCATGAAATCCGTCATATTTATAAAATAGTCAAAGTCAAATATGTCATATAATTAAATGTAACAGGATCCGTCACATTTAAGCGCTCCATTTTTCGTCACATTTAGTTCGTCGCATTTAGGCTTTGTCCTTGTAGTGTAGGGCCAATGATTTTGTTTGAAATACGGGTTTTAAAACACTGTTTGAGCTGTACGGATTTTGATATAAAACCTATAACTTATAATAAAACACTCAATAAATACCCGAAACACATTCCGATCACAACAGACAACACGTAGCACATAGCAGTTAGGGTTTTATGACTCAACACACTTAATCACAAAATAATACATATAATTATCTTTATTAGAATATAATACAAACGTAATTTCTCGGTCGTTACAACACCCATCATAAGTAGTTCATTGAAATCTGGATTTCTTCAGTTCCATCATAAACCTCACATAGCAATAAAATATTTTTGGGCTCGCTGAAATATCTTGATGTCTCAGAGTCATATCCGATACTTTAATTCTTGAGGAACAAATTAGTCAAAGTGTTCGGTGTAAGAGGTTGTAACATCTCCGTCTCAGTTTCTTCCCGTGTGCCATATTTTGAGTCGACAATGATGAATGTGTCAAAGAAACGATTAACTTTCACCTCAGAATAATACGAGCTCCACTCTTTTCTTCCCGAACATAACATCTTGACTAAGATGTAGCATTCCCATATTTGGGATCTATAACCCATTATCCCTCTTTTCAGGTTCCTTTCTTATATAAATCATAGCCACACTTCTGGCATCATGTTTTTCCATACCAACATTTGAAACCTTGATAAGTGTTAAACATCTCAAAATAAGTAGATGATCGAATTTAGGCTTAGTACATGTCCAGGCTAATAGGAAGTCTCTCTAGTCAATGCCTTTATTGGTAGATGGTTTAAAACATAAATTAAATGCCTCACAGCAATCCACACATCATAACTGATAGATTTTTCTCTTTTCTAAAACTCCTAGTCATTGAGATTACCATCATATTTAGTCTTTCTATGGCCCCATTTTGTTGTGGAGTTTAGGGTGTAGTCAAATATCCTTTATACTAGCTTTTGTACAAAAAACATCAATGTCCTTCGTTGTCAACTCCCCATACAGGTCTGACCTTAATATTTTAATCATATCATTTTATTCATTTTCATCAAGTGCGCACTTCTAGTGCATGATCCTGAGTTTTTAATTAAAAACC